>NW_020664909.1:7681955-7835903 GCF_002925995.2 Terrapene triunguis
TCTTTGAAGTTAGTCTAACATACTTCATGTACTTTACTATCTCTGAACAAAAGGCGTGACATGCAAAATAGTATCCATGTATTTTATATCCTGACGCCAGAAAGACAGGGTTCTTGATGGGTTTTGCTCCCAGGAAATAGCAATAAGAAACCTGAAAAGCTTTGAAAAAGAGAAATATGAAGAGGTGTCAAAGCTTAGAAAATGGTCTGCTATGCAATAGAAGGAAATAGATAGGCAAATGACCCATTATGGCCTAACTCTGAGGGCGCAAAGAATAGCGGCAAATGGGAGAAGGCAAAAACACTGTACAGCCAGTACCCCAAGATGAAAGTTGGAATGTCCTCACACTATGCTCTGTATGACTGAAGCCAAGTAACCTCATCAGTCCTTGCAGAAAAGGGCCATATGAAAGAGGAAAAATGCTTATTTACGCAATGCCCAGATCTGTCTTTGTAGCTGAGACCTGGACTTTTAAAATGGCTGCAGGGAGGTGCTGTTACTGAGCAAATTGGAAGTGGCATCTTTCATGCTAAACCAGGCCAGACTGAATCCCACGCATTTACAAGCCTGCACTTTGGTGGAAAAGGTCAACGTGCCGGTCTGTTTGAGCCCAGCCTTGCAACCTGACAAAAGTTGGGCTGTGTACGTCATGCCCAGGACCCTGCAGAACTAAGAGTAAAGCTTTCCCAAGGTCCTGCAGAAATGGGGAATGCAATTTTGGATTCATTAAGAGTATATTCCTTTGCAGTTTCAAAGTTTGAGCTTCATTTTCAGTTGAAAAGGTAGCTTAGAAAATGCTTGAACATCTGCCCAGGCTTCAGTCTGAATTTTCCAGCTTTCCAATGCTTATGAGTGCTTGCTCCTTTTGAGGAGCAGACCAAAGTGTGAGGGTGAGTGTACTTGGCCGGGATTTTTGACTCTTCTGCTGTGGAGTCCTCAGGCTACCTTAGGCCTGACACACTGATCATTGCAGAGTTCAGTTGGGAATTTTCTTTCCTATCCCCACTATGTGCAACAGTGTGGTAGTAACTGAGCACCCTGGCTGGGACTTGAACTCATGGGGAGTTCAGATGCTTGGGACTATTTTGTCTAATATGTGACACGTGCTAGTTTTATTAGGGATCATGTTGGTCTCTAGTGACTACATGATGAGCCTGATGTTGGCAACTAAAGAATTCAGCTCAGATGGTAGGAAGCTGGGCTTTTGGTGCAGAAGGCAAGGTTCAAAGCACACTGAATGTAGCATTTGCATGGTTTGTTAGAGTTGGCAAAGAGCATTGTGCGTCTGCCTTCTTCTGAGGCATAAGGAGTGGGCCGCTGTTGCAGGAAAGTTACTGGATTAGATGGACCAGTGGTTTGATCCTGGGAGGCAAATTCTACATTTTTCAAAGTCACGGCTTCCTGCAGTGTTTCACAAATTAGTGTGGGGAAATGGAGTGCAGGGGAGAAAAGTGTTGAGGGGTGCAGAGAGTTGCCAACCTCCTATCGGTAGCTCTCCAGCTGCTAATGAGCTGCTCTGTGGGTGAAGCAGCAGGTGGCTCTTTGACAGGTGTTGCCGTTATTTGCTTGAGGTTGTGGTAGCCCCTAATGTGTCCTCCTCCCCCGTGGGAACAGCTTATGTATAAAGGGCTGAAGCCCAAGACTCTTCTGTAGATGTGAGCTCAGCTATTAGTGTCATCAATGGATACCCACCCTCCCCTGTTCAGAGGAGTGGAAGAGAAGGGAAGGGATTACAGAAGAATACTCCGGTGTTGTAACATTAGGATGCAGTGTAGGAAAGAAGATGAATACATGAATGATGAATGGGTGGAGAAATCAGTAAGGTGATGTGTATAAAGAGGCAGCATATACTAGGATGAGTGGATGGAGAAAGCAAGGAAAACCAGAAAAGAATAAAAAAAATAAGGAAGTGGACAGAAAAAAGGAAAGAATAGCAATTGTGTGAGGACATGGCACTAGGGAGTGCAGGGACAGGGTACACCCATTTGTCTATCCACCTCCTGGAGGGTGCCAACAAAACTCTGTTGGGAACTTGAGTTATAGGTACAGAAAAAGTTAATTGTAAATTGCTGCAAAGAGCTTACGAAAAAGCTCATTGTTGGATTCAAAACTGGAAACAAATTGGCAGAGTCAAGCTCCCTAACAGTTGTGGCATCAGAAGAGCTGTGCTGAGAAAATCGGGCACGGCCTCATGCAAAGGTCAGACAACACATCATTATAAAAACCCGGGTAGCCTTGTAGCTAGCATAGGGCACAATTACGGCTGCTCAGTTTTTAGATGAGCCTTTGGTAGAGGCAGCATGTTCCACTGAAAAAAAGACCGTGGATGCACTTGAGCTGGACATGATTGCTAGGGTTCTATATCCACCTGGCATAAAGTCAAAATACAGTCAAAGACAAATCCAATTGTTAAAACATAATTGCAAGTAACCAGAATGCAGCTCAGTCTAGGCACTGGATAAAGTTTCCTTGCAAGAACTGTCATTGAAACAGAACTGACCAAAGTTGATACGTGTTTGAACCATTTTAATATGTAGACATCTCCTCAATTTGAGAGTATATAATGGGCCTGTTTTTCATGTAAATGTCAAGTAACTCAGCCGACTTCAATTAAGTTACTCTGGATTTATACTGGTGTGCATGAGGAAAAATCTGTGTGTGTGTGTGTGTGTGTGTGTGTGTGTGTGTATATATATATGTGTGTGTGTGTGTGTGTATATATATATATGTGTGTGTGTGTGTGTGTGTGTGTATATATATATATATGTGTATGTATATATATGTGTGTATATATTGTGTGTGTGTGTGTGTGTGTATGTGATATGAACTCATATGTATATCACATATACAAGTGCTCATCAGGAGAAGAATGAGCCCTTTTGGCGGACACTTCACAGAGAAGTTGAGGAGATATACCCTTCCCCAGCTGGTTACTCACAATATACTAAATAAATGAATGTAGAAACAAGGGAGATAGAACATAATGCAGCATAATTATTAGAGTGTGCCTGCTGTCTGTAATGTGTGTTACTATGAGGTCACATTTTCCTACGGGCTGCATTATGCTCTCATTGTTGATTATTAGAGTGTGCCTGCTGTCTGTAATGTATGTGAATTGGACTCGAACACACACATTATGAAGCCCGTAGGAAAATGTGACCTCAGAGTAACTAACCCCCAAAATAACAGACAATGCTAGCTGAAATTCGTGGTGATGGATGGTAAGCAACACAGACCCCTCTTGGGGAATACAGCCATACAGATTTGATCAGGGTGCAGTGTCCGAATTTTACAGCTGCGATGCCAAAAGTAAAAGGGGGATTCCCATGGACAGTGGAGACAATTTGAAAAGCATGTGGGGATGGGTGCCTCGAAGAAAAGCTGTGACTGGAAGTAGAGCCCACAGTGCAACCTGTGTGCTGACCACAAAGGAAAATTCCAGTGGCACTACATCATCCAGTGTGCAAGGAACATGAAAATCTGCAAATCAGGGGTATCATAGCACCTATAGAGGCCAATGCAGCCTGAGTAAGCAATATAGTGATGGTAACGAAGCCATCAGGCAAATTACAGATCTGCATTGACCCAAAGCCACTGAAGCAGGCATTGAAAAGATGGCACTGCCCCTAACTGATGGCATCTTGGCAAAATTTTCCAAAGCCAGATTCTTTATGGTCTGTGATGTGAGGAAAGGGTTTTGGCACACAAATCTGGATCAAGAGTCCAGCACACTGACTGCCTTTGCAACACCATTTGGTCACTACAAATGACTGTGCAAGCCCAGCATCAGAGGTGTTCCAGAGAAGACTCACCCAAGCCCTGGAAGAACTGCTTGGGGTGAAAATAATGGCAGATGATATTCTCATGGTAGGTGAAGGAAGCAATAATACAGAAGCTGCATGAGCCCATGACAGAAAGCTGCAAGCTTTTCTATAGCAATGCTGGCAGATGAACATAAAAATCAACCCAGGAAAAGCATGACTCAAACACCGTAAGGACAGCTGCTCACAGCAGAGGGACTGAAAGCAGATCCCAACAAGATCAAAGCAGTCAGACACACACCAACTCCAGTGGATGTGAAAGAGGTACAATCCTAGGAACGATAAAATTTCTGTCCACACCTGGCTGCAGAAGCTGAGCCCATACGTCCGCTCACAAGGTAGAATGTTGAGTGGGACTGGGCAGGTTCCCAACAGCAAACAGGTGATATGCGGAAATAAGTTATAACAACTGTCTCTGTCCTAAGGTACTACTAGTTAGGAGAGAGAGAGAGAGACACTCCAGTGTGATGCGTCAGAGAAAGCTCATTTGAAAATCTGCAGGAGTGCTTACGCCAGCAGAACCCTACCAGACTGAACAGGGATTCACCCAGATATAGAAAAAGCTACTGGCTGTAGTATTTGGAGTGGAGCATTCCATTGGTATACCTATGGCCACCCTGTAATAGTGCAAGCAGGCCATAAACCCCGAGAAGCAATCATGACAAAGTCCATTCTTGGTGCTCCAAAGAGATTGCAGCACATATTGATGCTCCTTCAGTGGTAACAGACAGAGATCCAGTATTTTCCAGGATGATTACTGGTGTTAGCTGACACCTTGAGCAGGGCATATATACCCAGAATCAGCAAATTAGGAGAAGGGAATCAGGACACTGAATCCACTAACATGTTACACTATCTCTGTTTCAGCAGCAAAGCTGATGGAAATCAAAGAAGCTATGGAAAAAGGACATCCAACTGCAGGCAGTCAAGAGAGCAATACTAGCAGGGAGTCCAGAAGACAAAAGCCAAGTACTAGTAAAAGCAGAACCATATTTTTAAATTAAAGATGAGTGGAGTGTGCAGGATAGAATCATATTTCAAAGACAGAGCTGCTGTTCTTGCCTCATTGCATAAGGATGTCATGCAAAAACTATATTCCTCACACCTGGGCTTTGACTGCTGTCTTAAACAGGCTCAAGAGTTTATTTACTGGCCAGAAATGAATACACAACTCTGCACCCTGATAGAAAATATCAGGGGGTAGCCGTGTTAGTCTGTATCCACAAAAACAACAAGGAATCCAGTGGCACCTTAAAGGCTAACATATTTATTTGGGTATAAGCTTTCATGGGTAAAAACCCACTTCTTCAGATGTTGTATCTGAAGAAGTGGGTTTTTTACCCATGAAAGCTTACACCCTTTCCAGTCACAGAAAGACTCTAGTGCCAAATGCACTGCCCACTCAAGCATGGGAAAAAGTGTGAGCAGACTTCTTCAAGGAAAAGACCATTACAGTGGACTACTATTCAACCTTTTGGGATGGCCATGCCCTGCCTGATACAAGAAGCAAGCCAGTGATTTGCATACTGAAGGTCCACTTAAGGAGATATGGCTTTCGCAACACTGTATTAACTGACAACAGACCCCAATTTGCCTTGGATTAATTCAAGGAATTTGCACTGAAATGGGAGTCTGACCATCTCACCTGCTCCCTAGCATACCCACAAAGTAATGGTAAGAGACTGTTTAAACAAGGCTGTTTCTTCTTCTTGACCCCTTGTTAGCATTTCTGGCACACAAATACCCTGTCACCGGGGTGTTTAAGCATTCCAGTGCAGACACTGATGGCACGAAGGATCAAAACTCTGCTACCCATGTGGGGAAACTTGT
Source organism: Terrapene triunguis (assembly GCF_002925995.2). Lineage (NCBI taxonomy): Eukaryota > Metazoa > Chordata > Testudines > Emydidae > Terrapene > Terrapene triunguis. The sequence continues at coordinate 7,687,607 of NW_020664909.1, forward strand.
GGCCAGAAGGATCAAGACACTGTTGCGAGGAGATGGCCAACAACCAGATAAAGCAGGCGTCAGAGTCTGACAGGTCAGCCAAGCACCTACCGCCCCTAGAGGCAGGCATTCTTGTGATAATCCAGCAATGAGAGACACCAGAAGGAGTAAAGTAAAGGAGTCATGAGGGCTGCAATGGCACCCAGTTCATACAAGGTGACTATGCAAGAGTGACAAGTCATCTGAAGGAAAAGGTGTTTATAAGCCAGCAGATAAAACACCTAGGGAGAGCCTACAGAGATGTTCTGTCTCTGTTCTGTGATTATCTGGAGGCCAATCCCACAGGGAGGGAAGAGGGTCCATAGGGAGACCGTTTGCTAGACTTGGTGACAGGTAGCTAGAGATGGCTCACTCCAGGTGCGGTTACCAGTTGAGGAGACCAGACTGTCTCAGATGATGTCACCAGTTGAGCCTGTGATAAATATGCTAGCAACCACTGGCTGAAGGGATTCAAGGTGGGGGTCTGTGTATCAATTATTCTTAATATTTATATTAAAACGTTTGTAAAATAGGGAGGATGTATCATGATCAGTGGAACTGGAGTCAGAGGGCCCATGTCCCCTGGAGGGGATACCAGAGGAACACAGAATGGGTGGAATTAAACTGGAAGCAACTCAGATTCACGGACAGAGCAGTACACAGGGAATAACAATGTTCCACCTGTCCAACTTAACCTTCATTCAGCTTCACTCTTCACTAATGAAACAATTCTCTCTACTCACAACACAACTATAATATTCCTCCTAACTATCGTAGGAAGCTTTGTGTGTAATTCCCAGCATATAGAAATGCAATGGATCCCAAGGATGGTGTTGATAATGGTACAACTCCTCGTAAACACCAACAAGCAGCTCTGAATGTAAATTGCTTTTTTTGGTCTTCATCATCACACCTGAAGCTAAGATGCAACTATCAAGGGCTCTTGCAGCACAATACGCCTCACGGTGGCACAACTGTTCTCCAAATTTTTTCTAACCTCTAGTAAGCTTTTTGCTGTTCATTCACAGTGAATCTTAGCCAAAAAAGCATGTTCTTGCAATCCCTGCAACTGAATTATTTACCTCCAGCCTTATTTGCTCATTTGAAATCCCATGTTATCCGCTGCTTCCTCTTGAGCTAATGCCTGTGTAATTCCCTTGCTTTGTGGAAGGACACACTTGGAGAATAAAAAAATATATATTTTCTTTCAGACTTCTAGGGAAAGCAGAAATTATGATAAAAATAGGCGCAAGACAGGATGCAAGTCACACATGGAGGAGTCGGATTAAGAAAATGCTGTAATTATGAATGTAGTTTGTAGCAATTAGAGTATTGGATCCTGTGAGGTGCTGAGGCACAAAGTACTTAAAGTATTGTGAGCTCAGGGTGCTTAGCATCTTACAGTTGCTATCACCATGGTATGAAAGGATCATTCAGGGTGCATTTAAGCACCAGCATGGTATGTGATCTACATGCACAAGCTCCATCTTATTGTCCATAGCTGTAATAAAGATTTGGGGTTAATTGATTATTGTACCTATATTCATGTTTTTTTCTCGCCGAGGGTGCAGTTACAACTGTCAGTGTGAATCCACTGATGGAGTTCTTTGTTACCACAAGACTGGTCCAGGGTTGTTTTAGTCTAAAATATCCCTCATTCAAATGTTAACCTTGCATCTCTTCATGACTTTGGGTTGTGCCACTTGCTGTTGCATCCATTCACCCATTCATATCTATTAATATCCAAAATGATAGATTTTGATCAAGAACATGAAACTCGAATGTCAAATCTATCCAATGGATTGTCCCTGCAAGTCCACAATATCTGCTGTGATTCCTTAATGTAGTGGTTCTCAAAATTATTTATCACACGCCCCCCTTCTTTGTGTCTGTAGTAGTTTATGCCCACCTCCACCTTCAGAGCTGGGCAGCCAGAGACCGGCGGCTGCTGGCTGGGCAGCCAGCTCTGAAGGCCGCGTCATCACCAGCAGCAGCGCAGAAGTAAGGGTGGCAACAATGTACCATGCCATCCTTACTTAACTGCTGCTGCTGGCGGCAGCGCTGCCTTTAGAGCTGGGCACCAGCCAGCAGCTGCCGCTCTCTGACTGCCTAGCTCTGAATGTGTGCAGTAATTTTCCCCCCTAAAGCTTCTGACATCCCCCCCAGAATACATCTTGGGGGGTATGCTCCCCGAGTTTGAGAACCTCTGCCCTAATGGAAGTCTACACTTGGAAAGGAGAGGTAAGGATCTAGTCATACCTGGAGCAGTCACTGTGGACATTGATCCTCTTGTAGGAAGATGCTCAGCATCTCACATCACTGAGCAGGAAGGTCTTGTTTCAAGTCCTATTATGGATGGACTGTCCCATTGGACAACGTGTTATATTCAAGGTCTCTATGTACTTCACAGCAAAGTAGACATTAACTGTACAGCAAGGCCCACTATTTGTGAAGCACCCAGGTGCTGAATTCTGTAGTAAGAATTTACTTGAAATTGAATTTTTTGCTGAATTTAATATGAAAAAGAAAATACACCATATGGTACCTCTGGAAATACTTTCTTTATTTTATACTGTCATTTAATTTATCATGACAGATAGCTTTTTGGTACTGAAGCAAAAGTGCATTGAAAGTTACTGTGGGGGAGGCTGAGCTATACATTTTGACACTGGGTAGTGAAAAGTTGAGTTCTTCACAGGGCTTGTTTAGAAAGGTACGTTTTACCATGTACCCCAATGTAACCATGTACGTGACTGCTCTTATTCTAAGTGGCTTTTTTTCATTTAGCTTAAACCCTTTTCCAAGCTACTTAAGACACTGAAAAAAGGTGTTCTTTTATACAGGAATAAGGATATCTACAAGGCACTTTATACTAGTATAACTATGACTGTTTGATTTTAAACGTTTGGTTGTACAACAAACAAACAAAAAGCCCTACACTTTTTCAGGTACTGAGACACTCCCCAGAAGCCCAAAGCTTGGAGCACAATTGGGCAGCCAACTGTGTGGCTAGAGTTAAGGGCTAGAATTGGGTGTGCTTGTTCAAGCCTATGTAGTCAATGGAATGTTACTCAAGCAATGACAAAAGTTCCAGGCTGAGAAATTGAAGAAGAGAGTTAAATTTCTTTCTGGAAAGAAGACTTCACAGTTGGTGTAAATAATGATACGGAAATTTTAATAAGTGATTCTAAAGTCCAGGCACACATTGAAAGGGATGAATCACACTGCATGGCTTTGTAAAACTGATTTTATTAGTGCTAACGAAAATATTGAGTTAAACATAGTTACAGACCTTACTGCAGATTAGCTGATGAATGTTCAGATCAACAGCACAATATTAGAGCAGTACTGTAGCTTTTTTTAATGGAAGCAGATGACCGCTAAAAGAAGTCCTTGTCCTCACAATGTGAGATGATTAGTCATCTGTGTTGATGACTATTGATGAGTCATACTAAAAGTTAAATGAAGAGATGTGGACAACAGATCCTAATTTAGAATATGCAGAAGAAGCCTGGAGAGTCTTAAATCAGCTAACAAGGGCATTGTGAACAAAGCTGGTGGAACAGAAGGGAAAATATTAATATTTGCTTGAAGAATCTACATATGTCAATAGCAGCTGGTGGTCACCTTCTTCAAATGGTTTATATGAAAACTTTTATGGTTACTTCAGAAGGTTTCCTCTATTAGCGTACGTGTTTGCATGTGTAGTACATATTAATGCTAGGGCTTGTCTGGCCATCCTCCACATATTCTGTTTTTGTGGCTTTGGGACTCGAGTATTAAAATGTTGGGAGAAGAGGACAGGCTGTTTAAAAGAAACCTGTCAAACCTTCTGTTACTGTCATGATCAGCAGTGAGAAGGATGGTGCCAAAAGAGGTCCCTTACTGAGACATTTTGAAGGTGTTTCAACTGTAAAGGACTGACCAAGGAGTCTGAAGTGTGGCCAGACATGGAAGTGTGGTGCATCAGTATCAGGGACCTTAAGTAACTGGCATGGCATTGCATGGCACAGGCATTTGTAATCCTGCAGCCAGATGGTTGCTTTCCAGTGCGACATTAAAGGGTTGCTGACTGGGAGGACTATTAATCTGTAGTGCTTTGATTAGAATGGAGTGTGTGATGGTGCCAGCAAACATCACATTGGGCCAGGATAGGCTAGGGGCTAATGGTCTGGCTGGCAGACAGAGGCTGTAGTGGGCTCCACCCCACAGCAACAGTGAGAGAGGAACTATCAGGATCAGGGGGGAAAAAGGAAGTGCTGGCTGCAACAATGGAAAAGGAAGTGTGGAAGATACAGGATGCCAGGAGCTTTAGAAAGCAGCCTGCCTGGTGAAAGACAAGGACTGTAGTAGTACTGTCCTGCCAAAGGAAGACATCTCTTCTAAAAATCTGAAGGACTTGGATTGAGAGCCTGAGGACTGCAACCAGCCAATGAAAGAGAGAACTTCCCAGGGAAGTGAGGATATGTTTTTAAGGAGTGGGCAGAAACTTAGAAGAGTGCTGGCAAAAACAGTGAGAATTGGTTCAGCAAACTGGCTAACCTGACGAAACAGTGACTAGATAAATGCAAAATGCTATACATGTTTCTATTCTGATTACAAGAATGTATTCATCCAGGTGGCATCAACACCTGGATTTTTGTCCTGCATTTGGGGATTTTCCTCTCTCCAAATGCCAGTCCCCTGCAGAGGGATAGGAGATCTGGTTCTCTTGGGCTTGAGCTAACTCATTGCCGAAAGGTGCTTTTACCTCAATAGTCAGTCTTTGGGTTCTAACAATTGAGCAGTGTACCTGGTCTGGGAAGGACATGACACAGCCCTTGTCAGCAAGGGTGGAATCCACGTGCACATAGAGGTATTCAATGATATAGCAGTTTTCATAGTAACAACTTCATAATAATATTAACCAGAATTCATAAGTTGTATGGACTGGTTACCTGAATAATGTCACACTGCAGGAAGGAGACCCTTTTGCAGTGTTGAGGAAGGAAGAGGCAAATTCTAATGGGGCTCCATTAGAAACAGGATTTCAGGACTCAACAAAATGTATACCTCAGTTTAAGTGTCCCTGAGAATGGAGTTCTCATAATTAGATGGGAAGGAGCATGGTTTTTTCCCCGTCTCTACAGTGTGTGAAGAAGTTGTTACCAAGCTATTGCCTGGTGGACCGAGATGACCTCTCAGGCAAGTGCAAAGTTTTCTAGGGAAGCAGGTCCCAGTTGCTGCCCCACTCTCCCCAAATTCAATATCTTTATCCCATGGATTCTTTTCTCCTGTCCCTTTTTGGACCTTTTTTCCCCCTTTCTGCCTTGGCACGTTTTCAGCCTCACAGCCTTTCTATAGAGCTGCCTCATCCTTCTCTGCCCCCTTGGAATGAGCTGGGCCAGGCATATGTAGATCCAGACCTCTCCTTCTCTCAGCAGCCCCAGAGAGGAGGTTAAATGGAATTAGCTGCTTAGGGATTTGTGGTTTTTGTTTTTTCCACCCCTATCCCCCCACCTTCACCATGTCACAGCCTTACTATATACTGAGTCTGAGAGGAGCTTATCTTGGGAGAGAGGTAGTGTGTAGGTGCATGGGCTGCTGAGTGAGAGCACTACATACAGCAGGGTGAGCTTGGCTTCATTGGAAGGAATGGTGAGGTGGGATAGATGGCTCATCTGAGTTAGGCTCATGGCATTTACATATATAAGTTAGATGAAAATATTCTCAGTGGAAGGTTGCAACATAATCCTATTTCATTTCTTAGAATTTAGAATAACACAGAAGACCCCCCCCCCCAAAAAAGGAAACTGCTCCCTAAACTGGAGAGGCACATTACTTTAGGCTGACTGACTGGTCACATTCTTGCCTATAGAGCCCCTAAGCCTGCAAGCAGGACCCAGGAAGCGCTTTACAAATTAAAGTGTTAGCCTACAATTCCAGCACACTTTTCAAATACACCACTGTCTGCATGCAGACTTTGAAGGACAGGTTTCCTCTCCTGAATGCTGTAGCATGTTTGTGAAGCCCCAGGGATTCCTGAATTGGCTGAGGACTACTATTGATTCATTGAAAAATGTTGTTTTCAAAACTAAATTATTGGTTAAGTAGACATACTGGACACTGAATGTACTTGTGCAAGGGGGGCTCTCGTTGACTGTCCCACAAGTTAAATTCCACGTGGGTTGAGGTTTTGTTGTGGATGTTTCACAGTGCCTCACTCAGACCACTGGGGCATGGGAGGGGCAGGAGGAATGTATTTAAATGTTGAGAAAATTATTTCAGCACACAGTTGAATAATGACTTTGGGTGTCCATGCTAGGCTAAACTTAAAGGCTAATGAGAGATGCTTTCAGGACAGGAAATGTGTGGGGGTGGAAAACTATAGCAACATTTTGTAGAGCTTTGGGAAAGCTCCAGTGAGGGGAACTCATTAGTGAGTAGGAACTTGTATGTTGGGTAGCCAAAAGCTTCAAATGTCAGAGAAATCCATTTATACTGCTGCTATGTGCAGGAGATGGAAGTTGTAGATACAGCAGGGAAAATGTAATATCTATCTATTTTCTTCAAAGGTTAACTTAAATATGCATCTCTTACATACAGAAAAATGATGGTAAGGCAATAAAATACAAATATCAATCATTGTATTCTGTCTTGGATCATTATTATTCAGTTGTCTTACTCTTGGTTTAATTTCCATGGGGGGTGGAGGAGGGCAATCATCTGGAATTACCATACTTTTACAGTTGCATTTGCCTCAGCCCACTTTGGAGATGTTACTTTATCAGGGAAAGCTAACAATCATTGTTAAACTTGGCAGTTCAGTTGTACAAATGGGGCATAAACAAGATTATCTTTGTCCTCTTCAACTATAAAACCTCCACAGTTCAAAAAGACCTTTTATAAAGAGGGGTACCAACAATAAGAAATCATGAAATCTCCGCCATACACAATCCAGAATACATGGTTAATTGACTGACAGATAACTATTATAGATGCACTGAGGAATAACACCTAGAAATAGCAAATGTAAGTCATTTCTATTGAACACCTACTTCTAAGAAGCTGCACAGCTTCAACAATTCACTCATGTAAGGTGTAAAACCTGACGTACATTTGTAGAAACGAACACTTTGTGCTTCTCTGAATAAAATGGTGCTAATTAAAGGACCTAGTATATTCATATCTATTTACAGCTCTATCTTTATTTTCTCCAAATCAAGCATTTTAATTAGCCTTCGTGCTTTCACTTTGTCCGTGAAAGGACATAATTGGCCTTAAGGGATTGGAGGGAGTACAAAGAAAATTATAAACGTCCTCCCTTCAAAGGCTGCAAATGTGAACATGAATGAAGGGGGTTGGAGCAAATGTTCTGGTGTATACTTGTATGCAGTGTAGTTGTAGCTGTGTTGGTCCCAGGATATGAGAGAGACAAGGTGGATGAAGTAATATCTTTTATTGGACCAACTTCTGTGGTGAGAAAGACAAGCTTTTCAGTCAGAGTTCTTCTTCAGTTCTGGGAACAGTATTCCCAGAGTCATGGCAAAATGCAAGCTGGAATAGTTTGTTTAGCATAAATAGTTAGCACATATTGTAAGGGACCCTTCAAGATGGACACTAAAAATCATTAGTCTTCATTAATTTATTACTCTGCTAGACACTAAAAATTGTGGACAGAACAGAGACATTGGATTTATGGCTTATTACAACAATCTGTAACCCACTAACCCCCTCTTTGTCCTATAACTGCAGAGATGTTAACAGGCCATTCTACCTTGAATGGTCCCTTAGAATATGTGCTATTTATGCTAAGCAATCTGATCCACCTTGCATTTTGTTGTGATACTGGGAAACCTATACAAGCAAGGTCCAGTGCTTTTGTACTGAAGTAAATCCTGGAGAAGTTGTAGAAAAATCCAGAATAATCTGGATGCTTCTGGTAAAACAAAATTTTCACATATTTCATATGTTTTCTTTCTTTTAACTATTTTTAAAATAATTCTGATTGAAATCAATCCAGCTGGCAGGTGCATGTATGTTGATGTGCCCTAAATAAATAAAAATAAAGGCCCCTTGAAAATACTGGGAAATATCTTCACAAGTTTTTCTATACCACATAGGTTGTATGGTATGAAAGGCTGTGTTAGCTCTGATGTGGGATGACTTGTATAATGCAATCATGGTCCCACTGTTTAGAGTTGTAAGATCATCCTAAACTCATTCAGGTAAAGGCTTTTATAAAACACCTTCATATGTTCCCTGTATGTATGTCTGGGACATGTAAAACCTCATCCACTTCATTATTGTTTGTTGGTTGCTGATAGTGATCAACTTGCGTTTTCATGTTTCTATCACTACTTCAGTGATGCCAACCTCTGATTTCACTTGAACTCACAATGAACTTATAGTCTATCAGTCCTTGAGATGGCAAGCGGAAAGGGGTAGTCCAGACTGAGCCTTTAAAGTTTAAAGGTTCCTAGTGTGTTTTTGGTTAGCTATTTGACTGAATTGGGAAGTACCCAGGGAGTCATGAAGGAAAAAGCAGTGTCACTTTACCCAGCCCTTATTGGTATCCAAAACACCAGAGAGAGAGAAAATGTGGTAATATGATAATAAAAGAAGACACATTGTAGTGAATGTGTGTAAGTAGCTTGCACTAATGCAGGCCATGCTGTAGCAGTGGCAAGCATCCATCTTGAAAGATGATGATGCAAGCACCAAAGTAGTTCAGTTACTATGTCATACTGCAGCATCACATGTTGCTAAAAAGTCTAATTCTTGAGTCACAGTCCTTGCCACAGATAATACAGGCATCAAGTGCAAGGCCAGATGAGGCTGGCTCCCTACTAGTGCTTGTGGCCTGCTGTGCTTTCCTCTTTACTCTCTTTGCTTTTGTCTCTCTCACCCACTTCTCTTTAGCCTCTTTAACTCCCTGCCGCAGCACAGCCCTCTAATGTCGCTGTAGCCTTTTACGTGCTGCATCTTTCCAGTTCGCAATGCTGATGTTAAAAGTTTTCAAGTCCCTCGTCCCTCTGAGCCTAGGTCATCCCAGTGGATTTGGAGATCGCTATACAGGAGATCCTTTCAAATGGTCCATCATCCCTCCGGTGCAGATGATCAAGCCAGTGGAGACATCTGTATTTGAGAGTGGTGATTAAACTTGGTAATTTTGTTTTCTCAGGTACTTTTGGTGTCAGGAACTTTGGTTTCCCACTTGATACTTAGACTATGGCAAAGACAGTGGGCGTGTTAGCTATTTAGTTAGAACTCACCAGCATACAGCAGCATGCTCACAATGCACACATAGTAGATATGTATCTTGGTGTTGAATGTCAGTTTCCTGTTACCCCACACTTGTTTAGTCAGGTGGCTGAATGTGGTGGCTGCCTGTCTGAAGTGAGAACTAAGCTTGTCATCTAGAGACAAATTATCGGATACAGTTGACCTAGATAGTAGAACTTGGGCACTATTTCTAGCATGGTGCTAGCTATCAAAACTTCTGGAGCAGTCAACATACCTTGTGCCGTAAGCACTGTCATCTTTAGCTATTGCAAAGTGACAGGAGCTCCTCTGCACTGTGTGCAATGAACACTGCAACATCCATGAAGTAGCTCTCATATCACCAGGTGTTTCACTTGCCTTTTTGCTCTTTAACATACATTGTTGAAGAGTTTTCTATCTGATCTCATATGGAGATAGAGACCCTTAGTGCTAGCTGAGAAAACATGACAAAGGAGCAGAGCAGTGAGAAAAATATACTGAAGAGTGTTGGTGCCCAAATACCCCTGTGTTTGATCCCACTGCAGATATCAAAGCTTTTAGATGGATTACCACCATACTGGATTGTAGCCTTCAGCCCATCAGGGAAGGATTGAATTGAACTGAGGAGACTAGAGAGTAACCAATTCTGTAGCAATGCTGTAGATCAGTGTTTCCCAAACTTGGGATGCCGCTTGTTTAGAGAGAGCCCCTGGCAGGCCAGTTTGTTTACCTGCCACGTCCGCAGGTCCGGCTGATCGCGGCTCCCAGTGGCCGCGGTTCGCTGCTCCAGGCCAATGGGAGCTGCGGGAAGCAGCGGCCAGTATGTCCCTTGGCCTGCGCAGCTTCCCACAGCTCCCATTGGCCTGGAGCAGTGAACCGCGGCCAGTGGGAGCTGCAATCGGACGGACCTGCGGATGCGGCAGGTAAACAAATTGGCCTGGCCCGCCAGGGGCTCTCTCTAAACAAGCTGTGTCCCAAGTTTGGGAAACACTGCTGTAGATGAGCAGTCAATAAACAAGACTTGAGTCTAATTTACTAATACTGAGTTCTCTCTAAACACAATGACAATAAAGTAGTATAGTTAACATTGTTTTTACAGCAATATTTTGAGTCCTAGAAGGCTGTCTTAATCTGATGCTTGTAATTGGAAGTTGAGGGGACAATGTAGTATCAGCTGTAATTCTAGCCATCTTTTATGCCTTTGTTTTTAAGTAACAATCAAAGGTGGTTGTCGATAAAGCTCTTCAATGGGACTACTTAATGCTTATCTACACTTACAGTGGCACAGCTGCAGCGCATAGTGAAGATGCTATCTATACCAATGGGAGAGCAGCTTCTCCCTGACAGGTAGTAGTTACGTTGACAGAAGAAACCCTCCTATTGACAGTGCTGTCTACACTGGGGGTTAGGTTAGTATAATTACATTGGGTTTTCCACATTCCTGAGACACTTAGCTATCCTGGCATAGATTGTAGTGAAGATCAGGGCTATAACTTTGTAACCTTGCTGGTTTTCATTGCTGCATTCGCCTATAAATGATTGATTGTTTCTTAAGGAGTCAAGGATGAAGCTATTCGTTTTTAGTGTAAATGTGAAGCTACTTAAAAAAAATGACACCCAGTGTTTCTAATCTGGCATTTTTTAGTGCCTTTCATCCGAAGGATCTTGTCACAGTTAACAAATCGAAACAGAGAAAAACTATAAAAATAAGTGTACTAGTATCTGGAATGCAGCTATTGGTAAGTGAAACACACAAGCTATTAAATGACGCTCCAGTGAGGTTATTCAGCAGTTGAGAACAGGAACAAAAGAATTTGCTTGGAACTTCAGGGTGCAGTAAGGGAAGCAGAAAGCTCTAACTCAAATTGGCATACGGGCTAGGATCCAGGGTTAGCTCTACAGAGAAGTCCCATTAACTCAACATGGTTACAAAGTTATAGCCCCCAAAATGTCTGAATCATGCTGTTTGCTAGCATCATGCTGGACATTAGCTTGATACTGATTTGGAAAGCTTAGCGAATGAACCAATACCATATTGTCCTCTTGCCCTTCGGGGTTCCCATCCAAATAGTGAGAAGGGCCTGTTTTGCCTTGGTTATGATATGTCTTGCAGCTCAAGATGGTACAGGCTGTGAATGTTCCTAGCATTATAGCAGAGTCATTAGCTGACAGCTTGTTTCCTGTGGTTGAATATTATTTAACGCAAAGATTTGAAAGAGACCATTACTTCAGCATAGCATGCTACACTATCTGGAACAAGTGGGCGGGGTGGAGGGGCGGAATCAATTGTTGTGAGGTGCAGCAGATTGGCACACTTAAGTCAAGGGAGTCCTGTTTAGACCCAGCTCCTTCCACACAGATAATATCAATAGGAATTTCTCGTGGCTTCCATTTCTTGAACCAGGAATCTGCAGGGTAGAGAGAAAGAAGAAAAAGTCAGTAGCAGAGCCAACTGCAATGGTGAGGCTGGTACTTCATGAATATTGCAGGGATCTGGATTCTCTCCATCCAAGCTGTCATGGACTGCTTCCACTGTTCAGTGGGGAACCTCTGGAGGGGGGAAGGAGTGGGGGGTGTCTTGCTTTTCTTGAGGACAGAGAAAGGAATATTGTAGCTCAGGCCTGGCCTGACAGTAATTAACACCTGAGAGAGGGCTCAATTCTTGGAGGATAGAATTAGGGAGGTAAACTGATCATTAAAGCTGAAAACAGAATGTTTGTGCTAAATAAGTAAATATTTTAGTAGGCTAAAAAAGACAATGTCTGAGTCAGCTAAGATAAAAAGGAGTACACCCAGGGAACCATTTATTAACAATGGACAAGATAAACCTGAAATATAAAGATCTGGTTGTACATGAATAGCACATGGACAGAGTATACTCCACAGGGATTGGTTCTTGCAAAGTAACCAAGCTAGTTCAAAAACGTGATGCAATTTAATGGGTAAAGGTAAAGGAAGAGGTTTTCTGTTTTAACTTTGAATATATGGTATGCCCTATACCCACCCATTATGCTTGAACATGATCAACTCAGTGTAGCTTTGCTCTGTGCCAAATAAAGGAACCTGAGCAATGAAATCAGGAGTCAAACTGAGGGTTTTTTTCGATCCAGAACTGGACAAGGTGTTCTGGATAAGCCAAGTGGGAAAAGGTCTCAGAGGGAATCCCAACCTTAGTGTTGTGACTCAACCCAAATCCATTCCTCTGGAGCAGGTAACGCATCATTTGTTATGTTTGTATCTTTACTGTCAAGGATTGCAACCAAACAGTTTAGCAATGGCATTGGAAGAGTTTAAATTTTAGGAGGTGTCTGAGGCCCTGGAGGAGGATGTTAGATCTAAAGGAGGTCCCTATGGACTCCCTAGGGAAGTGATGAGGGAGACTGCAACCGGGTGGAAAACGAACTCTAGCAAATAGTATTAGACAAGAAATGCAAGAAAAAGGCACACAAAGAAGCATGTTATTAAATTATAGTATGGAAATCCTAGAGAGAAATTCAGTAGCATAAGGCAAATGGAGGGAGGTACCATATAAGAGAATGCTTGGCAGAAATTAGCAAAGGTCTGTTGAATGCCACTGAAACACTGAAGTATAAAACCCATGGGTGACCATGGAGTGAACAGTAATTGTAGCCAAAGAATGAGCGCAAAACGCAGAAAGATAAGCTCAGAGCTGTGGAGAGAAATTGGCTGAGAAATGTTACTTGGGGAGATAAGTGATTTAAGGAAAGAGACTGAGGAATTAAAGGGAGCATTTATGCAGATGTTAAAAACTTTAGAGTACTGAAAGGATTAAGCAGGAGGGTGTAGTAAAAGGATTGGGCATCACATTAAATAAGGGGGGAAAAAGAATGTTTGGTTTGACGACAAAACCTGGTTATGGCAGCACATCTTGGCGCAGTCCTGCCCAGTGGAACCCTACTAGTCAAACAATTATGCAAGTGGAGGTCAGGTGGTGACCACTACTACGACTATGCTTTTGTCCCCAGGAATCACTACAGCCATTCTGAAAGGAAATTGGCCCATTTCCCAAAGAAATGGTCTGTAAATAAATAATTGTAAATGACTGCTAAAGGCAGAGACACAATCTGAGCTGAATGATTTGACTATGGGCAATTTAGTTAAAATCACCAAAAGGAAATAGGGATTTCCATTTGAACTTGACTGCCTCTGGATGTACAAGTAGGGAATGTAATCTGGATAAAAAAGAATTAGACCAACACAATGGGTGTTGAGCAAAATATTTAAAAGAAATTCAAATACATTTGTGTTATGCAAAGTTTTAAGGACCTAAACAAAGAGTCCTGGCTTGTAAAACCTTCTTTGTATATCTAAAGTGAATTGGCTTTTAAAAGATTTCACTAAAAATCTATTTGAATCTTTCAATCAAAGTTGCAAAAACTGTGACGGACACTTTTTGAGCAGCTACCAATATTTTCTGGTAGTCTTAAATAAATTATTCTGCCCCCCTCAAACCAAATGCAAGTAGCTGATGTTATCTGGCTTTATTACCTCAAGACTTTTATGAAGTTCAACAGCTTTTAAAATAAGGACTAGAGGACATGGTTGTGCTGTGGCAGGGACAGCCAGATCCAGGAGAGTAGGAAGAAACTCCGGTCCTTTTGTAGCAATGAAACAGCAGCTGAAAGAGCTGCAGGACAGAACGAAACATTAAAGGGATAGGGCACCTCTGGAGTAACAGCAAGGGGAGGGGGTGGTTACAAGAGTAGCTATGTTAAGAACACCTAGCCTTAAGGTGGCTCTGGGTGATTAGACAAGCACATCGATGGGGTACATGGAAACTCTAAGCACAAAACAAAGAGTTACACTTCATGTGAAAATTAATATGGCTAACATGATTTTATTGCAAATAAAGGGTACGCACTATGGAAGGAAGGTGCATTCACTTGGAACATGTAGTGCATATGGTAAAAGGAGTAAAATAAATGTAAAGATAAGGTATTTAATTAAAATCTTATAGAGGCTCCAAAGAAGAGCCATAATAGGTTTTCTTTTTCAGGTGGCCATATGCTTTGGAAGCAGAACCACCCCAGCACCAAGAAAGATCAGTGAATATAGAAAATAGAGTTTAACCCTTAACACGCTTATCCAAAAGTTCTGTTTAACTGTAGTGTAAAGTAAATATCTGGCTTCAAGACTAAGCTTGATAAGTTTGTGGCGGGGATGGTATGAATGGATAGCCTAATTTTGACACTTAATTGACCTTTGATTATTAGCAGGTAATATGCCCAACGGTCTGGGTTGGGATGTTAGATGGGGTGGGATTTGAGTTACTACAGAGAATTCTTTCCTGGGTGCTGGCTGGTGAGTCTTGACCACATGCTCAGGGTTTAACTGATCGCCATATTTGGGGTCGGGAAGGAATTTTCCTCCAGGGCAGATTGGCAGAGGCCCTGGAGGTTTTTCGCCTTCCTCTGCAGCATGGGGCACGGGTCACTTGCTGGAGGATTCTCTGCACCTTGAGGTCTTTAAACCATGAGTTGAGGACTTCAATAACTCAGGCATAGGTTAGGGGTTTGTTACAGGAGTGGGTGGGTGAGATTCTGTGGCCTGCATTGTGCAGGAGGTCAGACTAGAAGATCATAATGGTCCCTTCTGACCTTAAAGTCTATGAGTCTATAAATGTTATTAGGAAGTAAAAACCTACATTAGTGTTTTGTAAATGGAAAAAGAATATTGTATTAAAACTAAGCAATTATATAAAAGATTGAAATGCCCTAGATTGGAAACAAATCCAACTAATGGTTTAGGGTAAAATCTCTTTAATAAACTAAACATTATTAAACATTTCCTTATGTGCCAAGTATTATTGAATTTCACCAATTTACAGTCACTGGGGTGTTGTCAAAAATGGTTAAAAACTATTGAAAGGACTTTATGGACCAAAAAAATAAGCTTCTGAAATGCGTAGGCCTGCCAAGGTGGGGCATCTATAAAACTGGTGGCAGCTTGACATGGCAACCAAGCTGTTTGGTATGTCACTCTGTGAAACCAAGCTGACAGAGATGCTGTTGGACTATAACCAAGTATTTCAACAGAAGCTAGCAGCACAAGCACTGCATCCACTTCCTGAACAAGGGCTTCAGACAGAATTAGCATCTCAAGTATTGTATTTTAAAAATCAGCAAAGCACAGAATGTATTGATAGTTTTTAACTGCTTTACATGAATGATGTTGTAAATGTTTATTTTTTAATGTACACGTTAAAGTTAATTTGAAATGTAAAAGGCAAAACAATGACATGTGTGGTACATGGGGAAAATATGCTATTTAAAAGAGGCCTTAACTGATATAGAACAAAGAAGGTCGCCCTCTTTTATCACCACAGGAAAGTTTAAAATGTGGTACAAGGAAGTTAATACTAGTTGGTACAAGGTAAGAAAATTATAACATGGTCCAATACCATGAAGTTAAATGTGAAAAGCATTACAACTTATGTGGTGTGGAAGATGTTGGTTTTCTGTCCTGAAATACTGTTGCAAGACAATGCAAGATCTGGAAGGCTCTTGTACTGCTGTTTACACCTGGCTGACATTTACATGTACAGGTGTAATGTCTTACAGAGTTGCCAGCATATGGGTTTAGTCTGGGGGAGCAGTGTCCAAATTGCACAGTACAGTTCAGATCCTGGGATGCTAGTAAAGTAAAAAACTGCCTATGCTGGTAATGACAAGTATTGTGTGGTGGCTGAAGAGGACTATTTCTGGTATGGAACCAGGGAATGGTATTTTAATTGGCCTATGTTCTATTTCACACCTAAATTCCCTGTGGCGATAAATGGAAAGATTTGTATATTTTGTACCAGTTTGTCATAATGTAATTAAAATAAAAGCAAAGTTAAAATTGCCAAAGGATGCTTTAAAGGCAGAGCAAGCTTTTAATGTGGGACCCTGGTGGGTTCTGCCAGAAGAGGTGTGCTTGCACCACCTGGTTTGCACTTTTGAGCCTAATATTAATGGTGGTTCAAATAATTACAACTACTGTGGTCTTAGACATTTGTTGCTGGGTAATGAACTTGAGAAAGAGAGAACAGAAGACAGGAACAGGAGGCAGATTAAATGAAAGCGAATATAGAACTAAAAGATGGAATCAGGGGAATGTAGCTGAGGCCTGACGTGACATGAATAATTAACACTAGGAGGGAGGCCTCATTTCTTGGAGGATAGAATTAGGGAGGTAAACAGATCATTAAGCTGAACCCAGAATATTTGTGCTAATAAATTAAGTAAATAAGTCAGTAGGTTAAAAAGACAGAATGTCTGAGCCAGCTTAGATAAGACGGAGAAAACTCAGGGAACCATTTTACTAACAATGGACAAGATAAACCTTGTATGTAAAGATTAGGTTATACATGGACAGAGAATGCTGCACAGGGACTGGTCCCTGCAAAGTAACCAAGCCAATCAAATTTGGTGCAATGTAATATGTAAATATATATACAGGAAGAGATTTTCTATGTAACTTTGAATGTGTGACATGCATTATACCCACCCATCCCAGGCTTGAGTCTTATCAATTCAGAGTAGCTTTGCTGAATACTAAATAAAGGAACCCAAGTGATGAAATCTGGAGTCAAACTGAGGTTTTGGATCCCCAAGAACTAGATGAAGTGCTCTCCTAGAATTAGACAAGGTGTTCTGGATAAGCCAAGTGGAAAAGGTCTCGGAGGAAATCTGATCAGAGACAAGTCTACTTTTGGAAAGCTGAGCTGAGTTCAGGAGCTGTGGTTCTGAAGATCAACAGCCTCCTTAAGTAGAACACTGAAGATGCGTATATTTCTTGGTATTTCTTGGCAGATGCAGACAGGGATAATGCTGTTCAGTAGAACAACCTAATGAAGGCTGCCGCACTCAGATTAATCTTGGCAACCCTGAAGTCTATGGTTCACATTATGCTGAATGCCATCATTATTTGGGACTTCATAGAAACAGTGGAGATTGAACTTGGGTCCTCCTGATCCAAAAGCATGGTCCTTTTCCTCTTGATCTTAACATAATTCTTTATAGTGGTCAGTGTAGGCCCTATGATGCAAACTGGAGCTGCTGTCATTTGAACAAGTAGAATGAGGTGTTGCACCCTAGCACTATACTTCAGGCTCTTCATTCAGCAAACACAGCACATTAACAGACAGTTCCATGTTACCAGCCAATACCAGAGCAGAAGTCATCCAGCTGGCAGATTGTCCACCAGCTGATGGTCAGGCTCTATGACAAGCATTTTCCGCATGTTGCCACTACAGAAACTGACAATGAGATTCCCATGGCCTGTAGGTAGCAGGCCAAACTGGTGAAGAAAATGTGTGTTCTCCTCTTCCTGTTGGTAGAGAAACCTAGAATGCTGATTCCAAAGCTTGGAAGGTAAGTGGAGCAGAGCAAGTGTTTTCAACTAATTGGCTTAAAATTTTAAAATAATTTGTCATCTTTGGGCATGACTTCCATCTCACTTACTGAAGCCACCTGTCACACTGGTATACAGACTATTTAGGTACTTAAGTGCTGGGGTTTATAGCTAAAATATGTACAATACAGTGGAAATAAGAGCAACTACCTTGGCATTCACACACATACTTAATTACTAATTTGGGATTTTTAATTGTTTGATTTATCTGTATGTTTGCAAGAACTTACTGGTTACTATATAACTGATTCTTGAATATTCTACCCAATAAGATTGTTTTTCTTTAAACAAAAAAAAAAAAAAAAAAATGAAGCCACTGATGAAAAGTAAAAATTTTTGAAATTCCTACCATGTGGAAGTTCTTAAAGCTTTGGATCAAGGTCAACTGTGCATCATGATACTTAGGGAGTGATAGTGCAATTCATATTAAAAAGAGACTTTTATAGAGAATGAAAATGTGGTTTGGATAAAGTAAGCATGAGACTCTTTTTAAAGGGTGGAGATAAATTTGCTTTGTTTTCTCCCATACAAACAATACTCTGCTGAAGCAACAAAATGAATTTTAGGGATGGATGACTAGAGCATAAAGAACCCTAAAGAATAAACTGTTATAATGAAGGTTTTCTCTTGGTTTATTCAGAATTCATGATCAGATGTAATCTAATGAAGTTGCTGCAGATTGGAGTCTGATAAGCTCTGTATGATAGTATTTAGGTACTATTTGGTTTCCTTAAATTCTTCAAGCCAAATTTATGAAGGACATGGACTGAGAGAAATCATGAATATTAGCAAGTTATATTACCTCTGTGAAACAACGGCATTCATTTTCAGTTCTGTAAGTAGTTCTTCAAGAGGAGGTTGTGACCGATAGACATAAATGAGTAAAATGAAGGGCATTTAGTATCATTAGCTACTGCAATAACATTCAGTTGTTTGCTGAAAGCTCCCAGGTGTTGGATTGAATAAGGTATCTGTCCTATTGTTAGCGTCTGTATTTGTTTCAAGGAGCGTGATCCATTTCTCCTGTGCTTTGATATACTGACATCTTAATTATCCAGGATTCAATTGCTGCTCTTTTTGCTACTACTTAGTGCAATATTATAATAGAATCCACTTAACTTGATGTCCTGTAGCTGCTTCCCTCCTTCTGATAAGAAAAACCATGTCAAATAAGCCATTGCCTTGATCCTCAAAGGGTCCTAGGAATACGTTAGGCCAGGAGGTACTGAAGATTTCATGAATTGCTTTCAAAATAGGGTCTATATAAAAGCATTAAAAATTAAATACATATTTCACAACTGTAACATAACAGGATGACAGCCTGAACTGATCAGAGTGGAAAGTGGTCAGAGTGGGCACAAATAAAAATATATATGCAGGTAGCACTAATGAATTAGTTTTCTGGCAGGCCAAGTGTGCCGTTTAAATGGATGACAGTATGCCCTTTATCCATTTCTTGAGGTTACTGAAAAGCACTGCATGGAATCCATTCTCAGGAAACCATTCCGGTTGGGCAGATGTGCTATATGTACCCTGCTGTATTGTTAAATTGATCATCATTATTTCTAATACATCAGTAGTTATTTTACCATGTTGTAGCAGCAGTAGTATTGTATTACTGTAGTACTTGGAAAACAATGTACTCAAAATGAGTGCTGACCTATTCCAGCATACTGGATTGTCTGGATCTCTGAAACTTACGAAGGAATTGGACATCATTGACGCTACTTTAAAAGGGGAAGCTGTACTCAACTGTATTGAAAAACTAGAGTTATTCTCAATGAAAAACACTTGGTTAGTTGCTCCTCTGATGTGTATGGATTCCCTTTGATCTCAGCAAAAAGCATTTAAACAGGTAAATCCCCTGTAGACCTGATAGATTTACTTAAATGCAGTTTGACTTGCTTTGTACTTAGCCCATTGAGGTTCCAATATAGTATAACAGCTGGTTTTGGATTGTATAATGTTTATAACCCTCAGGGGGTGGTGGCAGTAAAAAGGATCAGGTTAAATATCTAGAAAAAATTAAATATCTTCCCTGGGTGACCTAAGCAGGAAATACTTCCCTTCTCAAGCACTGAGTCTCCATGTGAAGCAAGGAAAAAATGATTTGGAGATGAAGGAACACAGCATCAACTTGGGACAAACAGTGCAATAACAAATCAATGAATAAAAAATAAATCACGCTCCTCCCTCCCGCCCAGTGTCTTTGGCAGTAGTTCATGAACTCCAGTTCCCCAATGTCAATTATCAGATAAGCCAAGGTCCCTCTGAAGTTTACTCAGTTCTTTTGCTGCCATCTGCAGCTTAAGTGAAAAGCTGCTGCTTGCCAAGAGCCACTTTCTTTTGCCAAGTCTTCCATGGAGAGGGATAGATGGTATACAGGTTCCTTGAGTAGACACTTTACTGGCAAGGATGTACTCCTTGCTATAAGATGGGGGCCCCTTTACCCTGCTTCTCTCTCAGCCCACTATCCAACCAATTTGGAGTTTGTGTACAGCTCTCGTGAGTCACTAAAGTGTCACTTGGAGGATGTCTGGGTAGAAAGCTTATGCAAATGAGCTCTCTGTAGCTGTAGTTTCACCGTTCTCGAACAGACGGTGAGAGAGAGCTCCTTCCCCAATCTAGCTTCTGTCTGCTCTTTCCTCTGTTGCCCAACAGGCGTGAACAGTGAACCCTTTACCTTCTATCGCTTCAGCCCATGGGGTTTACATGCTTTTCTTTTGGAAGAGGCTCTTCTGGGATCCCACCACTTTCTCTTAGGCTATGTCTACACTTACGGTGGGTGTGTAGAGTATATACAATGCACACACCCCTAGCATGGGTATAAATTGCAATGTAGATGGTGAGGCACTTCTTAGGGGAGTAAAGTAAAAATATGCCAGAACATTAAGGTATATACACGGTGGTCGACTCACCCAAGCAGTGCCTCCCACATCTACATGGCTATTTTTAGCATTGTAGGGTCCCATTGCTGAATTCTTTCCCTGCCGCGGGGAGTGACCAGAGCCGTTTCTCTGGCAGGAGGGAGGCAGCAGGGAAAGACTTGGGCAGCTCCCTGCTGCCAGAGACTTTCTCCTTCCCTCCCTATGTCAGAGCCTTTCACTGTTGCATGTAGCTACACATCACAGTGTGGAAGCAGTCTGTTTCACTATAAGTACCCCACATGACACCACCAGTGTAGACAAGGTTTTACAGCACGGTGAGTGGACTCTACAATACTGCTTTCTGTAGGAAATAGGGAGATCCTGTATTTTGAAACTAAGCTGTACACTGTATTTACCCTTTCGGTAAGAGCTAAAGAACCATCTGATCATTCTGTGTCTAGCAGCCTCAGTAAAGAACGCTCTCTTTTTTTAAATATTCATTTAAACAGTCCTCTCCCATGACTACCACCAGAGACACGACATCTCCATTGCTGTTTCCTTGCAGACCCAATAGCACAGCTCAGCCTCCTGTCTGAAGGAGAGCATGATAGACAGATTTGAGGTTTCTATCAGGTCAAAAAGAAGGGTTAAGCAATATTGTGTGACTTTACCCAGCTTGATTAAATTATAGGGGAATAACACTGCTGCAACTCCCAGGGGAAATGTTTATGATCATACAACTGAACTGACTGAAATGCTGTCTGAACCAAAAACTGAGACACAACCCGTGTGGTTTCCGGACAGGTCAATTACAATCCATGTTATATATGCTCTAAGGAATGTAGAACTTAGCGAGACAAAAGGAAATTAACATTGCAGCTGCTTTTGACCCCGTGCATCGATCAGCACTGTGGATACTGCTATGCCACTATGGGGTGTCAGAGGAATTTGTATGCCCAATAGAAGAACTGTACTGTAGTATGTCAAGCAGAGTGAGGGTCATATCCAGCTTCTCGTCTACTGTAATTCCAGGGCCTTTTCTGCAGATCTGCTGCTTAGCCAGTCGGTCCCCAGCCTGTAGCAGTGCATGGGATTCTTCCATCCTAAGTGTAAGACTCTGCACTTGTCCTTGTTGAACCTCCTCAGATTTCTTTTGGCCCAATACTCCAATTTGTCTAGGTCACTCTGGACCCTATCTCTACCCTCCAGCGTA
This sequence comes from Terrapene triunguis, assembly GCF_002925995.2. NCBI lineage: Eukaryota > Metazoa > Chordata > Testudines > Emydidae > Terrapene > Terrapene triunguis. Next base: position 7,709,363 of record NW_020664909.1, read on the forward strand.
TCTACCTCTTTTCCCCAGCTTAGTGTCATCCGTGAACTTGCTGAGGGTGCAATCCATCCCATCATCCAGATCATTAATGAAGAAGGTATGCTTTTACAGACCATTTATAGATTTGAGGTGGAAGAAAGCAGAGCAGGAAGCTACAATTTTGAGGGTTTTAAGAAGCCTAAACCCTCCTGCACTGATTGCTACTGAAGGATGAAGACTTACAAAGGATCATTCAAGATGGGAGTACATTCTATATGCCACCCTGGCTACGTCATAGCCATGTGAATCTGCTGCTGCCACTGTTTACTTCCCTGCTTATCTTGGGGTGGGGAAGGGAAGAGGTGTTGCATTAGACATTAAGAATATCTAAGGTCCAGGTAGTGAAAGCCATACTAGATGAAGGTCTCTGGGTAAAGATAAAATGACGGAGAAATAGGGATGATGTCGTGGTAGGGGTCTGCTATAGATGACCATATCAGGAAGATGATGTTGAGTTGATATTTCTGAAACAAATAACCAAAACATCAAAAACATACTACCTGGTAGTAATAAAGGACTTGCACTAGCCAGAAAAGTTGGCTAGTAATACGGCAAAACACAATTTCCAGTAAGTTCTTGGAATGTATGCAGATAGCTTTTTTTCTCAGAAAGGGGAGGGAATACCCAGGGGGATGGCCATTTTAGACTTGATTCTGACCAAGGGGGAGGTAGTTGAAGGCAATTTGGGTGAAAGTGACCATGAAATGATAGATTTTGTGATTTTCAAGAACAAGAATGAGGTGAGAGCAGCAGAATAAGGAGAATGGAGTGCTAAAAAACAGACTTAACAAATTCAAAGAACTGGTAGGTAATGTCCTATGGGAAGAAAATCCAAAGGATGAAGGAGTTCAGGAGAGCTGGCAGTTTAAAGGAGACAATATTAAAAGCACAACTGTGAACCATTCTGATTCGAAGGGAAGTGAGGAAGAATTGTAAGAGACCAATCTGGCTCCACCACGAGCTAATTAATTATCTGAAAATCAAAAAAAGAGTCCTACAAAAAGTGGAAACATAGAAGAATTGCTAAAGAGGAGGACAAAAGAATAGCACAAAGATGTAGGAGCAAAATCAGAAAGGTTAAGTCACACAATGAGTTACACTTAGCCAGAGATATAAATGATAAGAGGTTCTTCAAATAAATTAAGAGCAAGAGAAAAATGAAGGAAAGTGTAGGTCCTCTACACAGTGGGAAAAGAGAGCTAATAACTGATGACATCAAGAAGGCTAATGCTTATTTTTGCTTCAGTCATCACTAAAAAGATAAATGTAACCAGATACTCTACACAATTAATTCTAACAACGAGGGAAGGAACACAATCCAAAATAGAAAAAAAGCAGGTTAAAGAATTTCTAGATAAGTTGGATGTATTCAAGTCAGCAGAGCCTGATGAAATTCATCCCAGGGTACTTAAAGAACTAGCTGAATCAATCTTGAAACTGTTAGCCATTATCTTTGAGCACTCATGGAAGATGGGTGAGGTCTCAGAGAACTGGAGCGAGGCAAACATAGTACCTATCTTTATACAGGGAACAAAGAGAATGCAGGGAATTATAGACCAGTCAGCCTAACTTTGATACCCGGAAAGATACTGAAACAAATTATTAAACAATGAATTTGTAAGCACCTAGAGGATAATAGGGTTATAAGGAATAGCCAGCATGGATTTGTTACGAACAAGTTATGTCAAACCACCCTAAGTTCCTTCTCTGACAAGGTTATGGGCCTAGGGGATGGAGAAACAGTAGATACATCTTGATTTTTGATGAGGCTTTTGGCAGTCCCACTTGATATTCTCATAAGCAAACTATGGAAATGTGATCTAGATGAAATTACTATAAGGTGATGCACAATTGGTTGAAAGACCTTACTCAGAGTAATTATCAGTAGTTCACTGTCAAAGTGGGAGGATGTATCTAGTGGGGTGCCACAGGGGGTCATTATTGGGCCCAGTACTATTCAATATCTTCATCACATGACTTGGCTAATGGAGTGGAGTGCACTTATAAATCTCTGGGGTAAGAGGGGGTTGCAATTACTTTGTAGGACAGGATTAGAATTCAAAGTAAACTGGAGAATTGGTCTGAGTTCAACAAAATGAAATTGAATGACAAGTAAAAAGTATCTTATTTAGGAAGGAAAAATCAATGCACAACCACAAAATGGGAAATAACTGCCTAGGCCAGGGGTCAGCAACCTCTGGCACGTGGCTCGCCAGGGTAAGCACCCTGGCGAGCTGGGCCGTTTTTTTTACCTGCCGCGTCTGCAGGTTCAGCCGATTGCGGCTCCCACTGGCCATGGTTCACTGCTGCAGGCCAATGGGGGTGGTGGGAAGCGGCGGCCAGGACATCCCTTGGCCTGCACCACTTCCTGCACCACATGCCGGGCCACGTGCCAAAGGTTGCTGATCCCTGGCCTAGGCAGTAGTACTGATGAAAAGGATCTGAGGGTTCTAGTGGATCACAAATTAAATATGAGTCAACAATGTGATGCAGTTGTGAAAAAGACTAATATCATTCTGGGGTGTATTAAGAGGATGTTCTATATAAGACGTTGGAGCTAATTATCCTGCTATGCTTGGCACTGGAGAGGCCTCAGCAGGAGTACTGTGCCTAATTCTGGGTGCAACACTTTAGGAAAGACATGGACAAATCAGATTCCAGGGGACAGTAATAAAAATGATCATTTTAGAAAAACCGACCTATGAGGAAAGGTTAAAAAAACTGGGTGTATTTAGTCGTGAGAAAAAAAGACTGAGGGGGATACCTGGTAACAGTCTTCAAATATGTTAAGGGCTGTTATGAACAGGAATGTGATCAATTGTTCTCCATGTCCACTGGAGGTAGGACATGATGTAATGGGCTTAAGGGAGATTTAGGCAGATATTAGGAAAAACTTTCTAACTATAAGGGTAGGTAAGCTCTGGAATAGGTTTCTAAAGGAGGTTATGGAATCCTCATCACTGGAGGTTTTTAAGAACAGGTTGGACAAACACCTGTCAGGGATGGTCTAGGTTTACTTGGACCTGCGTCAGTGCAGGGGAGTGGAATTGATGACCTCTTGAAGTCCTTTCCAGACCTAAATTTTTATAATTCTATAGCACCAAACGTACTGCCAGCCTTGTGCAGTGCTATATTCATGGAAAAGCATCATTTCAGATCCCTTGTGTCAATGAGAAGCTTTAAATGTGTATTTGAAAAAATAAAGCAAATTTGAATGCAGCAAGTTGTAATACAGAGTTCTGCTGCTTTGGGGGTTTTCTGAAACACTGACCCAAAATGAAAAAAAAAACCTTTTTTTTAATGCAATCAGTGAATGTGTATGATGTTTCTGAAGTTCTTCATTCCTAGTAATTAATGCATGGTTAAGCCTTGAAGCCAACATAGTTTTCTTTCTCCAACTCTCCAGCCACTCGGGGAAAAAAACCAAAAAGCTTTTTCAGAATTCAGTGCTGCCTTAAAGATATTTTCTTCAGCTCTCAGAAGGGTACTAATTAATTGGGAGTTGACAGATCTGAGGTATTTTCATTTGTGCTCTCTCATTTTAAGTATCTGACCCTCTATTGAAAAATAATTATTACTTAATTCTTATTACTTCAGTAGTATCTAATGACCCCAATCAGTCTTGAGGTCCCATTATATTATAGGAAGCAAAAATAGATAAGAAGACAGTCCTTGTCAAGAAGGATTTAAAACCCAAAGACTAAGGGTGGAGGGAAGGGATATAAGAAGCAAGTGGTCATAGTGAGGGTTGGTACATGAATTATTTGCTCATGGGCGTGCTCTGGGAGTTGGGAAACAGGAAAAGGGAAACAGAGGGAGGGGGGAAGGGTTGAGAATGGCAAAAGGGCTGAGGTGACTGTGGGATAGTGGAGGTGGAAGTCTGCAGGAGGGGCGGGTTGGACAAGTGGTTGAAGCACACTTGAGCTACACTCCCTCAGGGGGTGAAAGCTATAGCAGTAATGGCTGCTGTGCAGGAAGGGAGGGTTCCTCCATAGGCTTCCACTGACACTCCCTTCATGTCTGCTGGGTGGGTGGGTGGAAAAAATGTAACCATTAAGGCCTGGTGCCATTTGAGGATGGGAAGAAGGCTGGTAGGGCTTGTACTGGCTCTTGCTGCTATAGCAATCGCAGTGTCCATTTGTTCCATTCAGTGGAAGTGGCAGAGGACTGGTGTGATGTATGGGGAAAGGCAGGAAGGACTTGGACTATTGACCTTCAGAAGAAAGTAAAAGGTGATAAAAGGGAAAAAGTGATCAGGCCCCTCTCCTGACCTCATTGCTCAGTCAGCTAGAGGCTCACCCAGACACCATGTTTGCACAGGCTAGAATGTTAGCTGGAAGCCAAACCCAAGAGATGGTCAGAAACAGTCAAGGTACCATGAGCATGTGTCCCAGAGGTAGTGACAGTTCTAGGGAAGTAGTTCAGAAATGCCTTACCAATCTGCTGCTGCTGCAATATAGAGGCTTGTAGCTTTGCAGCTGTGGAGAAGGGGGGGGGCGGTTTCTTTGCCCAACAAACAGTTCAATAATGCACCTGACCTACTAGGCAGTTCCACTGCTTGTAGTGCCTGACGAGTTGCAGCAGCCATGGCTTGAACATTGGCCTGCTCCAGTGCAACTGACTTTGTAATTGCTCCCAAGTCCTCAGATTGTAGTGTTGGTTACAGGAACTCTTGTTGTGAGACAGTTCTAAGACTCCCATTTATTGTCGTCTCCTGTCATTTCCATTTGCTGTCTTGAGTGCTTCTTGGCCAAGTAGCCTCAGCTCAGACACAGACAGTAAGTAAGAGGTCTGGCAGGGAGCACTGGGAGGCTACGAAAGGACTTCCTGGGCTGTAAGAATGGAGGATGAAAGCCAGGCTGACTTTGACGTTGGTAGGGCAGCATGGAGACAGTCTGTCTTGTCTGATGGTGGCTTGAAAAACAGAGTCAGACTTTTTAAGTTCTGAAATGGCTTCTGGCCACTTAATCCTCCCTCTGTACCTGCCCACAATTAAGGCTTTCCCATGTTTATATCTAGCCATGTTGTACAAAGAAATATTAGTATTGATTCTGCTAGAGAGGTCTGTGAGATGTATTGCAGTACCTTGGACAGCACTGACAGTTATTTTATTGCCTATCGACCCCACAAAAGGGGGCTTTTGTTTTATTTTCTGCAGCCCTAGCAGCTTTGTTCCAGCCAGAAAAAAATTGCCTCTAAACTTAAAAAGCTGCTGATTAATTTGGATAGGCTGGCTCCGATTTAGCCTATTCACTGCCCAGAATAGCTTGAAAATCATCATTAGACAGAAACAGAAAGTTTGCAGTGTTGTTGTAACCATGTTGGTCCCAGCATATTAGAGAGACAAGATAGGTGAGGTAATGTCTTTTATTGGACCAACTTCTGTTGGTGAAAGAGATGACCTTTCGAGCTGCACAGAGGAGTTCTTCAGCCCAGATCTGAAGGAGGATTCCATGTAGCTAAAAAGCATGTCTCTTTCACCCAGAAAAGTTGGTCCAATAAAAGGTATTACCTCGCCTATCTTGTTTCAGAAACAGAAACTGTCTTTCCATTGATCAGTGGGGTCAAAATAAGTTGCCAGAACAGTAACGTGTGTCTCTTCTGCTATTGGAATTAAGTTGATGTTTTAAAATAACTTTGGTGTCTCAATCATATTCATTAAAGCCTCTCCCATTCTCTTGATAAGAAAAGCATAACCCGCCGTCGTATCCTAAATTGTCAAAAAACTAAATAGCCTTGTGTGGAGAGCACAGCTACAGTAAAATAGGCAAGGATTTGATGTCTAGTGGTTAGAGCATGGGACTGCGAGTCAGGAGCTGTTTCAGTTCATTATACTGCCACTCAGGGAACTTAATCTCTGTGCCTCATTTTGCCCATGAGCAAAAAAGGGTGTAGAATATATTGCATGTTGGGGGTGCTGAGGCATCAGGGTGTTTGTGGCAGACCTTTGCATTTCTAGATCACATTTTTGTTGGAGAAATTTCAGGTATTTTAGTTAGTGATAAATGTAAATCCTCGGAAATGTATACTCTTCTCCCTTGCATTGCTTTTTCTCTATTTAGGCTGTTAAAGCCTCTCTGTATATCTTACTGAGATTGTAGTGCAGTCCTTTGAAGCTATGACCTTCAAGATCTAAACAAAAGTCATTGTGGCTTAAAAGGAACCATGATAAGCTAAGAGAATGCCAAGTCTACTCAAATGCATACAGAGAGAGTTGTTGGAAAAGATTCACAAGCTGTTAAATGCACATTAATAGCTAATAATTGTCTCGTTTTGCTGTAGGGTTGCTACTATGCTAAATATTTCTTATTTCCTTTGTTTGTAACTAACTATGCAAGGCATGATGCATATCTAATGACAGTGCACAGCTATGTCTGGACCCTAGGTATTTAGGGAAATAAACAAGCATCAGCCACTTCTGTTAATGTGGCGTACTAGCTCCCAGATAAATACTGAAAATTTGTGCTTAAATGTTTATTAACCTACCTCTGCAAGCTTTCCTCCTCTATTTAATACTCAAGTATCACTTTATCAAGAGGGGCATATATTGAAACAAAAATCTGGACACCCCAAGCCTGATTCCCCAAAATGGGAGATGGAAAGCAATAGGGGAGGGTTGATAATTATACAGATCATTGCTTTGACCTAATCCAAAGTCAACCAGCGTCCAACGAGTTTGCAGTGAGCAAGCTGTTTCATGCAGCTCTTATTGTAACGGAAACCCCATAATAATTCTTCTGTTGCATCCCTACTTGTGATTCATGCCTCATAAAATAAATATATATAGTATGAATATTAATATCCTCATTATAAATGTTTCTAACCAGTATCTACCAAGAAATTATTTAAACACAGAAGCATATTTTCTTAATGGAGTAGAATTTTCTATCCCAAACATCTGACAAAGACGTACCTTTTGCATCTTGATGCAGACTTTGATATTTTAGCTTTAGAAATAGCACTTTTATGTTTCCCTTTGAAGTGATTTTTACCCTTTCAGCCTACCTTAACAGTCAATCTACGTGGGGATGAGTAGGGGTGGGGCTTTGAAAATATGGAGGCCAATTTTTGAAGCAAAACAGGAAACGAATCTGATGTTTGTGACTGAGCTTGTCATCCAAATGAATGTGATTCACAGAATCTTTTTTTTTTTAACCCTTATAATGGATCTTTTTTTAAGCCGTGGGTCTTCATTAGATTTGCTTTGGGAATAATCTATCTATTGCCTGGGAGATAAATAGAGGAGAAGGGAAGTCACGGACAGAGACAGGGTTGTGCTGGGATTAGGGTGTTGGCCTGAGACATGATTCCCGGCTTTGCTACGGAGTTCCTGTTCCTTGGCCAAATCGCTTTGTTTCTCTGTGCCTTAATTCCCCATATGTAACATGGAAATAACGTCTCCAAGGGGCGTTTGGAAGCATGAAAGATTATGAGGTGCTCAGCTGCTGGGATAATGCAGGCCATATAAATACCCAAGAATGAAATTGAACAAACCTGTTGAGTCCTTCCTGTTTGCCAGGTTCCTCAGTCTAAGGGGAAATATCATTAAAATCAAGGTCAGGTGGCGGTCTCAAGGGGGAAAATACCCAAGCAACACAGGAAAGAGCTACATAGGAGTCTCACTTAGTGTAAGTTAATCAAAACACAGCACTGAATGATCTGTGGGTGGGACTTTCGTCAGGTTTCTTTTTTGTTTGACTTTCTTCTAGTGTCTCAGCCAAATGTTACTTTTTGAGGGGGAAACATGGCACATCTAGGTCAGTGCTCGAGGCTGGCTCAAGTCAGAAACAGATGGAAAGGAATCATCACTAGCTTTCTATGCCATGAGTTTGTGGCCCCCATCCATTTCCTAAGGGGTAGGTGTCAACATGATTAAAAATGCCTTTACATTTGGGACTAAGTGGCCTGGTTGTTGGCAGTCTGAGCGGAGAAACCAAGGACTGAATAGGCTACGGAGAAGGCATTACCTTGTTGCCCTGTAGCTTGTTATTCTAGGATAGAGCAGAGATGGTGTATTAGGGCTGTGCATGGAAAACTTCCCTTGCTGCTGCCCCTATTGGTATTTTGTGTGTGTGTGTGTGTGCCTGCGCGCTGGTCTTTGAAATTCTAGAAGCACTTAAAACTTTGAGTCATAGCTGAAAGTGTTGGGGATTATTCAAACTTTGGTCCACAGTGATTTGTTTAAAATCGCCCAGGAAGTTTGCGGTAGAGCCAGGAACAGACCCCCAGATCTTCTTCATTTCAGTCCCAGTGCCTTAATCACAACAGCATACTTCCTCTCCTGCCTTTTCCTGCCTCCACTCATGTTGAACATAGTGTGAGAACAGATTTCCTTGTACTTAAACACCTCCATTTTCAGTCACAGCTCTGGCCAATCCAGAAATTAACACTGTCTTAACTAAAATGGCCAGAATAGATTTTGGGGGGTTCATTTGTGTTCACGTTGTGGGTAAAGGTTCAAGTCAATTAATAGTTCAATGGATTCATTCTTTCTTGGAATGGAATAGTGCAGATGGCATTCCTCTCACCCTTTTGTTTTTTTCTTTTGGATGATTTGGTACATTACAAAATCCTTCTGAGTGTTCCCATGCACACACTAAATTGTGTGTGAGGTTTTGCAAATTTGGAAAAGAACAACATCCCTATTTCCATTGATCGCCTCACCTTTACAGCAATAAGACTGCCACTTTTTTCTAGCAGCTGTGGTCTGGCAGTGGAAAATTCCTCCTGCTGTGCTGGGGATTTCTTGCTCTGTGAGATGAATACCTCTGAATCAGAGTGCCTGTAAAACACACTGCCTTCCTCTTGGACGGGTAGAATTTCAAGCACTGGTAGACTGTAAAGGATAAGTTTGTAGTCAGGGGGAAATGGCCTTTTAAGGGGGTGAGGGGTTTTTTTGGACAATGCAACTAAAAATTAATAAAGAAACCACTTGCTGTTTTAGAAGTGAGGCGAAAACTAAACCTCATGGTTCTAATCATTTTGGGGTTTTCTCTACATTCCCCCTCTCTTCAGTATGTCCGCTCTGCAATTGGAGGTGGGATTGCAGTCGGAGTAGGCATAACCACCCTAGTTTTAATCTAGCTAGCATGATTTAAAGCAGCAGGGAAGACACACCAGTGTGGATCCTGCACAGTCTAGCAGTACAAGTGTGTACTCAGAGTCCAGGGAGGGCTTGTACAGCCCACGCCACCGCATTTTAACTGCTAGTTTTAGTGGTGCTAATTAGATTACCCAAGCTGCAATCACACATCCAATTGCAGTGTACACATACCTTTCCTTCCCCTAATAGCTCTCTCAACAGTGTGGACTTGAGACATTTACATACCAAATGAAGAAAGACCAAGACTGATGATTGATCATACACTTAAAAATCTACCAATTTTTATGCAAGCAGGACTGTCGTCCCATCTCCCCCCACCCCCAGCTTCTGGGAGTTCTGCTTGAATAAGACCTGCAAGTTTTGGCCTTAATCTTCTGGACAGAACCTTGTGTATTTGGTGTGGGATTTTCAAAAGCACTTATGTGACTTAAGAGTCACCCCAGTGACACTGAAGGGGATTTGTGCTCCTAAGTCACTTAGGTGTTTTAGAAAAGCCCATCTTTGCTCTCTATAGCTCTTTGAAAAATCTCCTGCTCAATCTTGGTGTCACAATCTTTGGCAAATTTACAGTACATGGACCCCACCAAGAAAGGTACTGGGTATTTCCAGAGAAGTGCTGTGCACCCTGCACTCCAAGGCCGGGAAATGCTCAGCATCCTGCAGGATCAGGCCATGTGTTTGTTTATTTAAAGAGAGAGAAAATAGAATATTCTCCTAGAAGCAGGAGACTCATCCTCGCATAAACATTAAAGATTAACTCTTTTTGATTAAGGCCCTTTAAAACTTCTTAATTAAAAGGAGAACTGTCACCCACGACTCCTTTTGAATTAGAAATAACATGAACAGCACAAACTGCTGCTTCGTTTCATCTGGAATTCACTTAGTCCTTCAGAAATGTTATTTCCTTTTGCTTTTGCACAGAAAGGCAATAACTTCGATTTTTTTTTTCCTATGGATTTACTAATGTTTCCCCATCTGTGCTTTGCCTACGCGTTCTCTTTGTTGGGAAACTGAAAGTCCCAATCCAAACTCCTGGCAACTGAAATAATGGGCTTGATATTTATATTACTATTGCAACATATGGACATCTGTTCTCTGTACCATTAAAAAGAAATTGGTTCCTAAGTCTAATATTTGGCATTTCCAGTCTTTGGCAGTTGATGTCCAAATTTTTCCACCTGTTGAGTAGGAGTGGGGAGTGGATGCCCTAGCTGACTATTGTCAGGTGGTTCAGGTATGACTGTACTGGGCGTAGGTTCTCAATAAGGACACCACTTATGGTATTTAATTAGCACTGATGTCCAAAATGTTGTAATGCTTTGTGTAGTGCAAGAATAGAATGGACTTTCACCCTTAAATACATCATCTTTGCTGAGTGCTATTCTTACAGCCTAGTGTAATAGATATAAAAACGGAAGAACCAACATGCCTTACATAGTACTGAAAAGTGTTAACCGGATGGATGCATTAATTTTGAAGCCAAAACATCCCCTGCACAGAATAAACTCATATAAAGGAAGAGACTTATTCAAATACAGGGTCCTTGGTTTTTTTCGGTATTATACCATCAAAAAATGGCCTCTTTTGCCAGTGCTAGCCCAAGATGTGAGCTGATTTTAGGGGGTCCGAGCTGATGTACAGCTCTCCTTCTCCTTCAGAGGCATGTCTCCATGGTCTGACTCCCAGCACAGATTGAGTCCCAGCTGCAATGGTGCTCAGTAGGAGCTGCAGAGTTTATCTCCAGAATAGATGTGTGCTCACATAACCATGGGGTTGATCAATGATGTGGATGTTTCATGACTTTTCACCTTGACATCCAAAATCCCATGCAGACTGGAACCCGAAGACTTGTGGTAGAAAAGGTTCCCCAGAGTCGCTAACAGGTGGAGGTGGGGAGAGTGGGTGGCAATGACTCTCAGCCACCACCTTTTATCTATCCCCAACCCCAAGATAAAAATAAATCTGTCAGACATTTCTGCTCCCAGAAGCAGAAGGAACAGTTCTTGTACCTGCTTGAATAATAGTGTGATATCTATGTGACTGCAGGCTAAGAAGCCAAGGCATGAAATGAAGCTAAGAAAGGATGGGGTTTAGAGCATTTGATATCATTTGAAAGATAAAACGTGTTCTGAGGGATTAGTCCCTTTTGTCTGTGGCGACCATTACTACAGTGTGATTGGGAACATATTATTCGCTATTATATCTTGCTGTCATTTCGCTTCTTAAAGTGTGTTTAGTGCATCTTTTTCTAGCCAGTAGCATTTTTCAGCAGCGTGGGCCAGGATCTTCAATCTCCATCAAAAGAGTTGAAGGTGGGGAGAAACTTGGCACATTTTATCCTGCCTCCCACCTGGTTTGTTGAGAAGATGCTGAGGCTGTTCCTACTGTCCCAGGGAGTGTTGAAGGTCTGTAGGGTCAGAATTTGTGGCCAGCACAGGTTTTCTAACACTGCCTGTATCTGTTCTGCTCACCCTCAATATGGTATATTTCCTTTACCTGTGTACTATTTTCTGCCCAGCAGCAGGAAATGTTAATTGTGTATCTGTGCATTAACTTACTGTATTATCAAGAAACTGAAAAAGAGCAACTATTTTTGGTGAACTGTTGAAAGTAGTGAATTAAAAAAGCTCCTACAATATAATGCCTGCCTGTAATGCCTAAGCGATGGCACACAGAGCAGCCTGGAGAGCTCCATGCAGTGTGAAGTATAAAATGTCTCTCCCCTTAGCCAGGCTTCAGTGATACCCACAACTTTACGCCCATGTCAGGAATCAAATATCAATCTATAGCTTTAAGATGGCTTGGCGGAGACTTGCAAAAGCACAACTGGTAATTATGGGCTTGTGATGGGATGTCTAAATACCATTGGCTAACCAGAGGTTAACAGGAGCCTGAGCCAGTTAAGCCCCTGGATGGCACCTGGAGGTGTGTTAAGCATAAATGAACAAACCCAGCTAGGGAGGAGCTGGGTCTTCATGAAGGAAGGAGCACAGGGAAGTGGAGAAAAAGCCAGGGATGAGACCCAGAAGAGTAGTAGCTGGGAATTTGCTCTTGGGCTAAAGGCAGAGGGAAGCCTGAAGCCAGAACTAGAGGGTCCTGAGCCACGAGGAAGCAGGAGAGGCTGGAGGGAGCAAAGCCTGAAGCCAGAGGTGGGTTGTTCTGAGGCAGGAGAAAGCCAGAGGCAGTGAAGCCAAGTAGACAATGAGGTGGGGTGTTTGGACTGGAGCTAGAAGGGCTGCAAGGAGAAAGGGAAGACATCTGCTGTCGCTCTCTGGGGAGTGGAGAGACTTATCAGGAACAGGAAGCTCCTGCAGGATAAGGAGAGAGCTGAGGAGGGGCGGGGTAGGGAAGGTGCCTGTAGGACACAGGATTGGAGCAAGCTCCTGTGGTTGGCCCTGATACAAGGGTGGGAACTAGTCCACTGGGAGGTGCTGGGGTGTTACAATAAACTGAAGACGGTGCTGGAGAAAAGGCCTGACAAAAAGCTAATGGTAGGAAGAAGTCCAGGGAGGCAGTGGCACGGTGTCTGGCAGAACAGACTTTGGCTGCTCATTGTAGGGTCTCTGGACTGAAACCTAGTATGGAGAGTGGGCCTGGGTACCCTGACCAGTCATGGGGAAGGTGGTGTGAAGTCCCCTGACCTAAGGGGATAGGGACAAATAAAAGGCTGGAGAGAAGGGTGTAGGACCACGGGACTGAGAATTGGGGTCTTAGTGGCTTGCGTACAGGACTGAGAGATAGGAAGTTGTTTTGAACCCGGTCTCTGTAAGAACTGGAATTGTTCACTCTGACTCAGTTCACTCTTGTGTAAAATAGGGGTAATTGCCTACCCCACAGGGCACTAGTGCAGATCAATGTAGTAAGATGATTTGAAGAATAAGTGCCTTAAGAATGCTGTTTCTGCTCAATTCCTTCATTGTGCTGCACAGTCCTTACATAAGCTGTTTGTTCTGAATCTCTTGGATAAACTGACTGATAAATCTGTCTATGAAGACTGAGAAAACAGTTCCTTTGTAAGTAAAATTAGTCTGGTTGCAGGCAACTAAACAAGTGTCTACTTATGTATAGGAGACAAAACCTGCTATATGAAAGAATAGAAAGTAATTTTCCTAACATCCATGGAATATCTTGGGAACATTGGGACACCCCCTGCTACTCAGCATGTAATGAATTCATGTGCTGTAGTGCACAGAATTAGTTTAATTCTTAAACACTTGGCATGCCTAGACTAGAACTCTAGTTCTCTCAAATCCAAAAATACAGGTTTCTACTGCTTGAGCTGAAGGAATGTTCTACCAGCTTCTAGAAGTAGTAGACACAATAGCTTTTTAGCAGGCCAGCAAACAGAAGATGCCACACCGTCGCGTGCAGAAAGATAGGATTACTTCCCCCCCCCCCACTCTTGTCCACTTGCCCTTACTGTGATTACAGGCAGAGATTTTTTGTTCACTAGACAAAAGGGCCCATAGCAAGTATTATCAGTAACAGTTGTTTAAATCTATGGTTCTGTTGCCTTTAGCAAGCAGACTTATGTTCACTGAAACATTTCCTTTAAAACTTTATTGCACATGCTTCTTTATGTTAATAGCTGGTGTAACAGTTATTCTAGTGACTCACCTTGCTAATTTTCTACAGTACAATTGCAACCTAGCCAATACAAGATATTGTTTAGAGGGATGTGACCTCTCTGCACTTGGTAACTGCAGCTTAGAACCAGCCAGCTGCTGTGATGCATGAAATACATCTTAGTTCATTAAGATCAAAGGAACTAGACACTTGTTCACAGAGGCAATGTCTGCAGCCAAAAGTATTTATACTGATTAACTGCTTTTTAGAACCCTCTGCTTGAATTGTTAACCTTCAAATAAACCATCTCTTGGGAAATCACTGATGACACAGCCACTTGTCTCAAAATTCAGCTGCCTGATCTTTATTGAACTAGATGTGCAAACATTTAAATGATAATTGAAACACTAATTAAATGCTGTGTCTGGGCACTCTGTTAAGGCTTTCAGAGATGGCCTAAATTATTGGATAACAGTATTGGTTGCTGTAAACCCAGGTCAACGCAGGTCTTGTGCAGGTTTGTGAGAAACGGGACTGGTGCAGCCATTTGTGTTACTCTTGTTACGCTCTGTCTGATCTCTAAACATCTCAGTCACTGAACTAACTCAGCCAAGAAGGCACAGAGATTTCACTTGTCAAGAGAAGCAGAGAATCTAGTGGTGTAGAGCAGACCTGAAAATAATTTGGGCTCTAAACCCTGGGGATTCTCAGGTTTCAACAGTATGGAGGCCTTAAATAGGCCATTATAGGCTCTTTCTGTTTGTCTTACTTAGAGGGCCCTCATTTCTGTAATATCTGAGCCCTTCAATGTGGTATATTAAGACCAGTGTTAAATGCAGTGGTAAGGGCTAGGGAGATGGGGGGGACGTGGTTTCCAGGTCCTGCTTACAGGCTAGTGAGTACAGCTAGTCTTGGAAGAGCCAGTTTAAAGTAGGGTGGGGTGAGTTGTGCTTCTCTGCATTAGGGAGCAGCCTGTTTTTTTGTTGTTGTTTTTTTTCTTTCTGTTTTGGGGCCTTCTGTGTTAGTGTTCTGAATTCTAATAAATGCAGTGTTACAATGCCACTACTGTGAAAGTAGTATTTTTAATTTCATTTCCTCTCTGTGTATGCTGTGAACATAACGCTCACAATCTTTAATGTATTTATCCTCACAATATCCCTGTGAGGTAGGAAAATGTTATCCCCATTTTACAGATGGGAAAACTGAGGCATTTTTAAAAATTTTCACCAGTAATCTTTGTACCTGATCCATGTTTTTTAAAATGCCTGTTACTTTTGAAAATGGGACTTAAACTCCTAAGTCGCTTAGGTACTTTTGAAATCTTTACTCTAAGTGACTTGCCCATGGTTACCCAGGAAGCCTCTGGCACAGCCAGAAATAATCTCAATCTCTTCTCTCCTAAACATAGGTTCAACCCATACTTGTAAATCAGCAGGATTGTCTTCATTTTGCCAGAGGGGGATGGGTAGCTTATGTACATTGTATCAAGAATACTGCTTTAGTTATCTCACTCTAGCTCTCTGCAGATACAACCTGCAGTGTCATCACAGAAAAATATGGTGGTTACACAGATTGTGCCTCATGGGACTTGAGAAATCCACCATGCTAAATTGCAGCCTCAATCTGAAATGTCTTTCTATAAGCATTTCTGAAATCTCTATCACCACAATATCTAAGCGCTGCACATGTCTTTGACAGATCTTACTGTCTTCTCTAAGGAAGCAAGTCCCAACTGGTCAATTTAAACCTTGCTGTTCAAATATGTATTCTCCATTGAAAAAGATTGAATATGGGGCTAAGGGGAATTGCTCCTTTTAAAGAGTATATCCAAAACACTGCTTGTGAATGGATCCCTGCAGCAACTTTTCAATCTTTAAATCTCTCTTTAAATTAAAAGGCTCACACACTTCCGCAGATGAGAGAAGTGTAAACTGTCTCATAGAAAGCAACAGAGAGTCCTGTGGCACCTTTAAGACTAACAGATGTATTGGAGCATAAGCTTTCGTGGGTGAATACTCACTTCGTTCTTATGCTCCAATACATCTGTTAGTCTTAAAGGTGCCACAGGACTCTCTGTTGCTTTTTACAGATCCAGACTAACACGGCTACCCCTCTGATACTTGTCTCATAGAAGTTTCTTTTCACTTTTAAGGATGTGACTTTGCACTCCAAAAGACAGCAAACCTCAAGTGTTTCTGTCCAACAATATCAGGCAGTTGAGAATAAGAAAAGTAAAAGTGCTGCGAACCTGCTGTCTTACTCTAAAGCTTTAGAGGCAGGTAACCCAAGATTAAGTCATTGCAAAGGAGAAATTGAACATAACAGGAACAGTTAATCTAAGGTTAGATCTTTGCCAATTAAATAATAGAAATGGCCTGATATCCAACCCTGTATGTGAATTTTGGTTATTAATCTGCTTCTCAAGCCCAGAGCTGCAACTTTAGTCTTTCTAATGACTTAAAACAAAGGTTGAGTATTCAAAGATCCCATGGGTGTTTTTATTTGCAAGAGTCCTGGTAGCCGGGCCAAACTGCAACTTAAATCATTCATATTTTCTTATCTGGACTTCACCTCTGGCTTCTCCTAGGATGAAGTATGCTTTACTTACTATGTTAAACAGCTGTGTTAATGTGGAGTAGGGGTCAAAAGCTACCCCACAGCTGGTTCATTTAGTGGTGGAACAGTGAGATCTTTTGTTGCAATGTTTTCAAGGTGCTCAGATAACATGGTGATGGAAAACTTTTCAAACACTTACTTGATAGATTTTAATGCTACTGGAGGAAAAATGTTACCTAACTGTACAGTTAGTGTATATGTGCAAGGTTCTCCAAGGGGATTTCTGTATTAGTCAGTCCCTATCATTTTAGAAATATTAGATGAATTCATAAGGCAATTCCCAACTCTTTATATTACTCTTTTATAAACAAGCCTCTATATTAAGATGCCAAAGAAAGTGAATGGTAATTTAGTGTTTGCAAAGGATTTTGCTTGCTGCTTTCTTTCTTTTCTTTCTGTTCTTTCTGGTTTTATATTAATTGACCTTTTCACAAATACTGCAGACAAAATATACCAATTTGAATTAAATCTGGGAGTTAAATGACCAAACACATTTATCTTGCTCGGTATTTCAAGAAGAAAAACAGTAAAACCTGCACAATATGTTCCGGTAAATGTTTTAAAGTTGCACAATATAAGTGGTTCAATTTATACAGCAAAAATTCTCTCCATCTGACACAGAGAAGGTATTGTTCTTATGGTACTCCTTCTCAGTGTGGGAAGCTTCAGCTGTTAATGAGAGTTCTGAGCCCAAAATGAGTACAGAATATGCATTGGTTTATCTGGTAGATATATCTTGGTTTGTTAAACAAAATTTTAAATACAAATTAGGATGAAGATGGCCCCAATGGGTCATAGAGAAGCAGCCGCTCTGCCAAACAAAGTAACTATAACAAATTGCTTATTTTGGTATAAAGGCCTAGTGGTCAAAGATTATCTCAGGTGGAGGGAGACTTGTAGTTGGTTACAGTTCTGATGGACAAGGTTATGGAAGCTGAGTAGCATAGGCAAGGTCTGACAACTGAGAGCAGTGTTCCCAATGAAAACAAAAGTTATTGCGAGGTGAGAGCAGCTTGTGGTAATATGTGGGAGAAGCACTAAAGCTGTGCTGTGTGCATCAGAAGAGACTTTATGCTTGCCACTAATACATGGTGTGTTTATAGATAACTCTACAGGTTAAAATATCATAATTTAATCTGTCTGCTGGTAGATCTGATGGTTTTCTTTGAAGAAGCACAACTGTATCTGAAAAAGTTACTGAGGAGCTGGAATGGATAAACAGTATGGAAAAGAAATATTCAAAGGTCACAACTTGAGGAAACATTTTCTGATGTCAAAAACACTAGAAGACAAAGATTAGCAATTCCTGAGAGGCTAGGAGCAGTCTCTGTAAAGGAAACAGTTCTTTAAGTCTGGCTGAGTGAAATCTAAATTGCCAGGAGAAGATGATCCAATTGATGGTCCCATTGTGTCACTACATCATTTTTTCCCCTTCTCTTGCCCTTTTTGATAGTAATTGATAAGTTCAAAATTGTGGCACTTCCTCTAAAACCTTTGTGATCCCCAAGAGTTTAGCTTGAAGCAAAGATGAGCTTGCAATGTCTAGAAGTTTCTGGGGATTTTTTTTACAGCATTCTCCTTGGCGGAGATGGTCAGCAAGTTAAACATGTTGAGGAGTGGATGTGTTCTTATAGGCCACAGGTGACACAAACTCAGGAATTAACTCATATGATTATGATCATAATCAAGCTAAAGCCATTAGCACCTATATGTTTGACCAGCAAGATGGGTACCTCTTCAGTTTATTTTGGCAATTCTCTTAATTTATTTATCATATGCATAGTTGTCTAGCCAAGCGATGACATCTTCAGTGGCATGATGCAGTTCTTCTAGGCCACCGCTGAACCTAGTCAGCAGGCATTCATCGACAATGTGCATCATTGTCTGTGGGACTGGTTGGGGATTATAACAGATAGCCATTCCTCTGACCAGAGTGTTTCTGCCCTAACATCCTGGCATGGCGGATGAGACCATAATGGGTGACGTGACGGCAAACATGCAGCTGGTGGTTTAAAAAGGTCATTGTGCAGTGGTAGGCTTGGTGCGTACTTTTTCCAGTAACTTGCCAATAGCAACCTCTCGTCTGATATGAGGAGGAGCAATATTGCTCAGAACTGGAAGCCGTGAGAGCAGAGTCGGACGCAGGGTGCCAGAGATGATACGCATGGTGGCATGTAACTGTGTATCCACCAGTTTGGTGTGTGACGATCGACTCCAAACTGGTGCACAATACTCTGCCACTGAATATGAGGTGGCAAGAGCTGAAGTCTACAAAGTTGGACCATGAGCACCCCATGATGAACCTGCCAGTTTGCTAAGAAGATTGTTGCATGTCTTAACTTTAGCTGCTGTCTTCTTCAGGAAGCCATGGTAACTCAGTGTGCAGTCTAAGGTCACACCTAGATAGACTGGTTCTACTTCATGCTTCACCTTCTGCCCATTCAGATAAACATTCCGTTCTCGGGTTGCACTGGTGTGATGAAGATGGAACAAACTGGAGACTGTTTTTATGATGCTTGGCTGAAGGCGCCAAGTCTTACAGTAATCAGCTAACTTTACGATGTCCCGGCTTAAGGTGGCATCAAGCTCGTGAAACGTCCGGGCCTGGGTACCGCAACAGATGTCATCTGCGTAAATGAACTTTAATGACTCCTTTGTTGGCAGGTCATTGATGTAAAGGTTAAACAGGGTTGGTAAAAGCACAGAGCCCTGGGGTAACCCATTGCTCTCTCGTCTCCAAGCACTCTTCTTCTCCCCCATATGGACTCTGAACTGTCTATCGTGGAGAAACAGTTCAATGGCACCTGTGACCCAAGGTAGCAGGACCCGTGATACCTTCGCAAGCAGGCCAGTGTGCCATACCTAGTCGTATGCCGCTGTTAGATGGGTGAAAACAGCACGTTTTCAAGTTTCTCTGGAAGCCATTTTCAACAAATGTGGTCAGCGTGAGTACTTGGTCGCATATGCTACAGCCTCGGTGAAAGTCGGCTTGGTCAGGGCTCAAAATTCTCTTAATAAAAGAGAGTAACCACTTGCTCAGCCATTTGGTTAGGTACAACTGTCCATTATGTGGGAGTGTAATGCGTCCGCCGCCCAATTCAATGCGTGTCCCTTTAAATGGCATTATATGTGACCCTATGGATATGACCATAGGGAATTGTTTCATACACCGTACATACCTCCGGGGCCCCTTAGTGCACAGCTAGCACATAGCTGAAGATATGTGTGGGAGCTCAAGTCAGAAGAGGTACAGCAGGGAAAGGTGTAATGGCTGAATGTATTCCCTAAATTGAGATATTAGGGGTGTTTCAGCTCTTTTTTGAAACCCTTTGGTGGCTCTCAATCTGTTAACTCTAGTGAAAAGTGCAAGCAGAGGCTGCTAGCTGTCAGGTAAGGAGGGGAAGAAGGTCACATTGTGGCTTCATCTCAGATGTAAGTTTGCTGCTTCTTAAATTGTCGGGGGAACAGCAGCAATCTCTTTCCATTTTATCCTGGATCTTTGATGAGGGAGCAGGTCTCCAATGGTGTGCCCTAGGACTACTCGCAAGTGGTAGAGATGTGTATGCATTGCAAGTGTTGAGCTGTATCATCGCTTACTTGTCATGACACCTTAAGGCAGCTGTCTGCTATTTGTGCGACACTGTACATCTTCACCAATAAAACGCTCTGGCTTCACAGTTGTGCTGGGTCAGCCTTTTTCAGTGCTGCTGGAAACACAGCTGTACAGAAACCAATTGCTTGGATAAAGGTGGAAAGGCTGTGTATCATGCATGCTGGGTTTTATGGTATTCATGGATTTCCATTGCAAACTGAGCCCTCAGGACCACCATGAACATAAAGTATGAGTGCACAGTGCTGTAATCAGTGACTGGCTTTCCCGTAGGGGGGCAGCAGGGGCACTGTAACACAAAATGAATAAATGAAAGCAGAATAAAATTAGATTAATTCCATTTATGATGGTTAATTACATGGGGCTCCCAAGTGGTAACAGCAGGCCTGCAATGAACAGCCTGACAGAGCACTGAGGGGACACTTTGAAAATTGGCTTTAATTAACGAATACATGTGCTGCTGAGGAAAATCACAGGACCCCACCTAAAGCTGACCACCAGCTGCTAGCAATAGTATAAACTCACTGCAATAGCTCTCACCATTGCAATGCAGCTTCTGTTTATTATGAAATCAACTTGATCTAACAAGATGGCAAAACCTCCTTCCTCTAGTTGCAGGAGTTGGGGCCTGCTGGGAACAAGGAAGAAGCAGCAGTAGTAGGGGAAGGACAGACTCAGGAAGGGAAGGGAAGAGAACCACTGTTAGGGTGACCAGATGTCCTGATTTTATAAGGACAGTCCCGATTTTGGGGGCTTTTTCTTATATAGGCACCTATTACCCCCACCCCCATCCCGATTTTTTACACTTGCTGTCTGGTCACCCTAACCACTGCCCTCCCTGCAATCTTGGTGGTGGTGGTGAAATAAAGGAGCAATTGTTTAGAGGAAGATCTGGATAAGAATAAGTGGCATGGTTTCTCTGGGAATTAAAGATAAGGAGAGGTTAGTTAAGGATATAAAGATCCATGTAGTGTGTGTATATAGAAAGTAATTATGGGTCATGGCTTCATGAGAACGTCTTAATGGAATCAGAGTTATAACTCAGCATCTGTAGCTAACTCTCTGCCTGCAAGATGTCTCACTACCACTTGTATTCATAGAGATTTTACTCCGTCTTGTCAGCAGGTGGACTTGAAACCACACCGCTATGCTACTTCAGCCAGAGTTGATCTTCAGCTGCTGACATACCGAAACAAATAATTAATTGCAAAGTTATGCCAAAACCATTTTCAATCTCTTTTAACTACTAGAGAAATGGAGGACAACAAAATGGTCAGTTCAGACAATTACAAATAATCACAGATTTAACTTCCTGGGAAATAAACTTCTTTTTCTGTTACTTTAAGATACTAAAACTGACAGAAGTAGCACATGAGGAATAAGAGAGACAACCTCTTTGTGTTCCTTTGGCATTTAATGATTAAAAAAATACCCTAGCTGAGGCTCCATTCCTACTGTATTCATTTGCTTTCAGAATAGGAATTTCTCAAGTTATTCCAATACTCGGTTCATAATTAGAAAGATGTACTCACTTCTCCTAGTACACAGTTGCTAGTGACTTGGATTAGGTTCCCTTCTTCAGAGTTGGAGGATATTTGGCTTTTTGCTGAATGGTTTATCCCGGTATGAACTGTGATTCAAGGCAGATTAACCTGCCTTTTGAGTGCCACTGAAAATAAACAAGGATATACATGCTCTTGAGAACATCTATGCTTCTCCGTACTACTAGTGAGGTGAGGAGGTTGTACTTTTCAACAAAAGACAATTGTGGCTTAATTTGATTAGGTGTGGTTACTTTCTGCACCTCATAGCTAGTACAACTCTAGGCTTTTTTCATGACCTAAGGCTTTTTACTCCTTAATCAATAAACATAATATTATGCAAACGGTTTTATTTACATGTGGGGGGAAATAGCAAGTAACAAAAAAATCTGTTCATTCTTAACCTTTTAATGATGCAATAGAAAAGTTAAACTATTTACAATTGTTGCTTGATGGTTGGTATTTATTCATTTTTACTGTAGTGCCTGGAGACTTTGGAATTTTTCTAACCAAACAGAAACACTGAGGAAAGAGAAGACCGGAAAAGGAAGAGATGTTTTTCCTTTTCATGATCAAGTGATGGCGTGGCCATTACAGTCTTCTCCAGCCTGGATTTGAGGCTCTTGGCTTCAGTGGTGAGTGATAAAGTTGGAAGTCAAACTAAGAGGTGAGGTTCAGGTATTGCACCAAGTTTTCTGCTCTCTCCTGGTGGCAAGGAATAGCAGAGATGGTCTCAGGTAAGCAGGCAAAGACCAAATCCTGGATCATCTAAAATATATAGTTAAAGATGAGAAAGATCACGGTCTATTACTCAGTAAACTCATGATACCTGTTACAGCGCTACCTAGGAGCAAAAAGTAACAAAAAGAATGGACAAAGAACAAATGAAATGAAATAAAATGAAGTAGAGATAAGCCCATACTGAAAAGTTACTGAGTCTTCTACTTCTTGACTCTCTGGGAAGCTATCCAAGCTGTATGTAGCATTTCTTCATAGAGTTTTCTGGTACCATGTTAAACTAAACAAATTTAAACAGTACAAAGTCACCTTGAAGAGTGTCTTGGAAAGGATGAACAAACGTCTAGTTTTCAAAACTAATTTCCCAGTGTGCCTTGGGTTCTTATTAGCATGAATTTGACCAGATGATTTTTCTTGAGTTCTAAGACAGTGGTTTGTAGATTAGATGTAGTCTCTCCTTTTAGATAAGACATGTTGCTTGATCCCATTATCACAGCACTGTCATATTTAGCCCTGGTGCAGCCAGTGCAAATCCCATTGAAGTTGTTTGTTTACACCAGAGCTGAGTTCAACTCTAAGAAGGCATATTTTTTTTTCACTGTATAGTCACAATTGTCTTCACTGAATGCAAGAAAAAAGGGAGAGGGAAAAGCTTGGTGGAGTAATGAATACACTAATATCAAATCAACAGTCCATAGTCTATCCTGATAACGAGTTGTGTTGTGTTTAAAAAAAAAAAGCAAATAAAGTTTAATTACCATAATTATAAGAGATTTGTGAAATTGCAGGTTGTCGTCAGGCAAACCCAATTACTGAGATGTAAATTTGTAACAGAAAGAACATACTGAACTGCAAATGCTAATAAGTTAGTTTCAAAATATTACTGTAAAGGTATAAATAGGATGTACTGCTGCATTGATATTTTGACAAGTTATTGGTAATGACCGCCTGAACCAGCTCCCAATCCTTTCAGGGGTAGTTTTTCCACTTAGTAATTACTATCATAGTAGCTTCTCGAGGGGTGAGAAGGGCCCATAGTATAAAGTGTATATTGTATGAACAGTACACTTTGTCTGCACCACATGCTTAGGTACTGAGTTCCTGCCCTGAGAACCTTAGTCTAGTTGGGATGATAGGAAGAAATGTGGGAAAAAAATTATTATCCAATGTGAGGGTGTCACTGTGGTACTGATAAATGAAGTGACTTGTCTAAGGTCCCATAGAAAGATTGAGGCAGAACCAGGAACTGAATGCTGGTCTCCTGAGTCCCCATCCAGTGCTTTAACCAGAAGATTGTCCTGTCTTTGACCACAGTTGAATTCAATGGCAAGAGGGTCACACTGGAGAAAGTCTATTCAATACTTCTTTGGTATCTTGCACACTATCTGTATATAAGGCAGCCTAAATAAAATTATGGAACAGAAGTGCATCCCGAAAGCTCAAGGGGTTACCTGGACACACTGTACCTGGTTATGAGTTCCTCACTCAGGCCAAGCCGCCATTGACTCAAATGGAAGCCCAACCTAAGTAACAAGTCAGAATAGTCTTCCATAAATTGTCTCAAAATTGAACTTTATGACCCAAATTTAGCTCTAAAACAAACAAGTGCAATTTGAAGTCCAGTGGAGTTAGACATTTATGCAGCAAGGCTGAAATTTAACACTGTTTAACATATTGGAAAATATAAATCACTGAAATATTGAACTGCTCTGCTTAATGCAGTTTTAATGGGATATGAGGGAGCTCCTACTTGGTTTAATATTCAGACAAGTGGCTGTGAAATAGCAATAAGACAGCAGGACAAACTACTCAAGATGAGTTTGAGTTTGAATAAACAATTTGTTGAAAATTTTTGCCCAGCTCTACAACTAAGTCACTTGGGTGCTTATTAAAATTTTACCCATGGTCCCTACCCTGAAGAACTTACAATTTGACTGTGACATCTTTAGCAAAGTCAGTGTTATCCAAGATGCCTGGAAGAATTGACAGAGCAATTAAGTATTGTTGCAATTGACTATTTCCCCCCCCCATTACAGCCTGGTGTTTAGGAAGAATTTAATTTTGTTTCTTTCAAATCTTCACTCAATTCAGTTGCCAGGTGTGTGTAGGATGTTTTAATTGCATCTAGAGACCATATATTTTTCTAGGTGTGAAGTGTTCAGCCAAATTATAAGTCTAAACCTTATCTGTCTGGGACTGTTCCTCATGTTTCATTTTCTGTCTATTCACTGGCCTGATTATCCCCTTATTAGTCTCACATATGAATTGTCCTTACTGTTGGAGTTGGTCATCAAATGTATTAGGGTATGGACTGGAAACAGCTGGATTTCCTTCAGTTCCATCTTGAGCTTTTGAGTGTGAAAATGTTAATGAGGCTCAAGACAGACTGTGCTCAAGATGTTGCACTGACTGCATGTGACCCCGTGACTGTAATAGTGACTTTCTCTAGATGCAATCAGGAACTAATCCTTTCTACCTTTCACTTATTCACAGGTGCTTCTGAAGAGAGAATCTCCACTGCAAAGACATCAGTAGTGATAAATAAAAAAAGTTTGAGTGGCTGATATTAATTTTTAGGTTGCAGCACATTAAAAAAATTAATCAGCATCTCAGTCTGCATTTTGGATTCAAGCAATTAGACATGGACCATGCTGTGATGCTCATAATCGGTGCTTATTGTGGGCCTGTGAGGCAGCAGGAGAAGCAGAGCAGCTCTAGCATGACTAAAGTTTCTACTCACTAGCATTACTGTGCCTTCCACCATGTAGTAGTTTATTTAGAAATTGACTTTTAAAAGATATTTGTGCAAAATTGACCAGATGTAAGTAAAGTACTTTCATATTGTGTAAAATAATCCATGAAGGTTCATACTGATAAATAACTATAAAGAAAAATAATAAATGTAAACTATTTCCCCCCAGCATACAGTCAAGTTATTGATCTAACAGAGGCCTACATGCTCCAGGGTCTTCAGCTTTTTACTGCTTCTTCTGCAGTTTAAATCCACCCCATAGTCATCATTTGGTTACCTCTTTAAGTCACTACTGCTGCTAGGTCACCCATATAATGTGTGGCTAGGGTGACCATATGTCCCGATTTTATAGAGAGAGTCCTGATTTTGGGGTCTTTTTCTTATATAGGCTCCTATTACCCCTGTCCCGATTTTTCACACTTGCTGTCTGGTCACCCTATGTGTGGCAAGCTCACAAGCACTATTAAAATTATGTGACACCCTGGTTGCCAGTCATAGCAGAAAAGACATGTAATTAAAGGGCTGGAATTTGAGCTACCCTCTCCTGCTATGTGGTGTCCCCTTTTGATCAGTGTTGATGTCCATTAGTGAGCTATTGTGGGGGAAGCTTGTGCTGCTAATGCTACACATTTTCTCTAGGTGAACAAGGTTGGAACCCTCTGTTGGATTTATGTGACGATCTAAATTCCAAGCTTTTGGTTAAGTTTGGAAATTAAGATGGATGCTGCCATTCCATATTGGTAAGGTTACCATGTTAAACTGAACTATCTACTCAATGGAAAAACAAAGAGAAAACAAGTATGTTGGTCCTGGAGCTTTGCATTTGTTAAAAAGATAAAAATTCTATAAATTTAAACATAAATATAAAGTCACTGTTCATAAAATTTGTGCATGACACAAAAATTGTCGGTCGTAAATAATGACTGGGCTCTCATACAGAGAGCATACCAACAGTCAAACAAAAAAGAGAGCAACCAGACAGAGATTAACAACTAGTAGAGCACCCAACCTGGCCAGGAGTCTCAAGATTTTACCAAACTGATATTGAGCAATTACCAAATTACCATTTTAGAAGATTATTAAATGTCTTAAGTACATAGCAACAAGTATTGCTAATAAAGACCTAGTATAAAACAACAGCAACAGTAATTACACAGCAGAATGATTAAACAGCATGCAGCAATAACACTTCTAATCTGTTTTATAAGATGAAATCAAATTTTGAACAATAAAAAAAATCAATTAGTGAGCAAGGGAGCTGAAAAAAAATCAATTTAAATCAAGTCCTCACAACCAAGTGATAAATCAATCATAAGTAATTGTGGAAACCACTGCAACATGTCTTGTTTTGATGACAACAGTTATTACATTATAAGTACAGGAACAACTTTCTATTACTTAATATCTATAGGACTCCACCAGAAAACCAAGGGAAAGCTTTGGAGGTTTGAAGAATTTTTAGCCCAGACTGGAAAATTTAAAATAACATTGAAATTCTGAAGCCTGTTTTGAAGATGTTTGCTCATAATGCTTACTAACACCAGAGATTATTTAAATACAAAGACTTTCTGTTCTACTTCTAACTAGTTATGGTTTTTTTGTTTTGTTTTTGTTTTTACATCTCACTCACGTTGGAAAGAGGAATTATACAAGTCTGGTCCCATTCAGACTGTAGCACGAAACAGCCATGTTTGGAATTCAGACGGCTGAAGGAAAAAATTTAAAATTAGAGTTTAAAAAAAAAAAACTGGAAAATTTGCCAGAATATTTTAAGATTTTATGATCCCTGCACCCAACTCCCTGTGACGGGTTGGGTCACAGAGACCCCCTTGGGACTGCCACCTGATGTTCTGGGACTACCTCTGAGCCTGTTTTCCCTGGCAGCTTGGGACTTCAGTACCCTGCCTTGTTGAGCCAGACACACTAGCCTGCTACAAACACAGCCCCAGGTCTGAACCACATCCCCCAAAAGCTGCAGGCTTAACTGAAAACAGCTTAAGAAGTGCTCCCATCTCCAGCACCCAGATACCCAGCTCCCAATGGGGTCCAAACCTCAAATAAATGTGTTTTACTCTGTATAAAGCTTATACAGGGTAAACTCATAAATTGTTCACCCTCTATAACACTGATAGGGAGATATGCACAGCTGTTTGCTTCCCCAGGAATTAATTACTTGCTCTTGGTTAATTAATAAGCAAAAAGTGATTTTATTAAATATAAAAAGTAGGATTTAAGTGGTTCCAAGTAATAACAGAACAAAGTAAATTACCAAGCAAAATAAAACAAAAACATGCAAGTCTAAGCCTGATACCATAGGAAACTAAATGCAGGTAAATCTCAACCTCAGAGATGTTCCAATAAGCTTCTTTGACAGACTAGACTCCTTCCTAGTCTGGGTCCAGCAATCACTCACACCCCAGTAGTTACTGTTCTTTGTTCCAGTTTCTTTCAGATATCTCTTTGGAGTGGAGAGGCTATCTTTTGAGCCAGCTGAAGACAAAATGGAGGGGTTTTCAGGGCCTTTTACATCCTCTCTTTTGTGCAACAGCACAGCCACAAGATGGGGTCTCTAGCCACCTGGGCAAGTCACATGCCTATGAATGATTCAGCTTTTTGCAGGCCGATGCCATTGCTTACATGTTACTTAGAAGGTTCCCAGGAAAGCTCAGATGTGGATTGGCATCTCCCAAAGTCCATTGTTAGTTAAGCACTCCCAATTACTTGAATAGCCCCTTCATGCAATGTTGACCAAATCTGTCTTATGTGCTTCCTATAGCAAACACTTTAAATACAAGCATAGAGCCAACACTCATATCTTCAGACATAAAAATGATACATGCATACAAATAGGATGAATACATTCAGTAGATCATAAGCTTTGCAAATATATGTTACATGGCATATCTAGCATAAAACATATTCCAGTTGTCATATTTACACTCATAAATCATATTTCTATAAAGCATTATGAGGGTGCAATGTCACACACCCCTCCATCAAGTGAACTTATGCTTAGATATAAAGGTCTGCTTATTCATTGTGGGCATATGTGGTGGGATCCCAGGGTACAATCTGGAACTGTGGAACCGCTGAGCCCCTTTAACTCTCCAGCCTGGGCTGTCTCTTATGATGCTTTGCTAGTGAAAAGCAGGTAACTTTTCCAGGTGCTGTGGTCACTCAGTCAACAACATGCAGGGACACACCCAGCTAAATTGCATAAATGTGCTCTAAGCCATTTGTGAACCATACACAGGAAAACACCAGCAAATCCCCCCAGTCTTGCACCCCCAGAAATGTACCATCTTACACTGCTCAAGACCTTCTCTTATAAACTTATTAATTCCCCACTTCATCAAAGGAAAGTGGACGTTCACCAGCCTTTCTAGTCTGAGCAGATTCCCCAAGTACTTTAGACAAACTCACTGGTAAGGATAAAATATTAAAATAAGTCTATTAACTACAGAAAGATAGATTTTAAGTGATTATAAGTGGTAGCCATAAAAGTCCGAGATAGTTACCTAAGAAAATAGAAAGTAAACATACTTTCTAAATCCAAAACATTATCAGACTTAGTTAGATTTGAATCAAACAGATTTTCTCACACCACTAGATCTTGCCGACAGGTTACAGTTCTTAATATACAGGCTGAATTCTCTTCTGTGCCTGGGACCAATCTCCCCTTTTCAAACACTTGTTTTCCCAGTGTTCTTGTTGCCCTCGGGATACAAGACTGAGGAGAGAGGTGATTTCATGGTGCTACTATTCCTTATTTTATATTCTCAATTCATATCTCTGGAAAAATACTGGCCCTGCCATGTCCTGGTGGGCCTTGCTGAGTCACAGAGTTGAGGAAGCCCATTGTGTGGTGCTTGCACAGCTGGTGATGGTCATTTGATGCCTGACTGGGTGTGGGTCACCTCTTTTGTTGCCACTGGAGAGCCATCTGTGGGCGTCTCCCAGACTCATAATATATTTCAATAACAACCATATAGCAAAATCTCATAACTTCATACGATATACATATTTTGACAGAACAATGAGTTTCAGCAGATCATGACCATTCGTATGGTAACTTACAAGGTATGTTTTGTATGAAATATCATAACCATATGCAAATGATTAATATGGGAGTTGCAGGGTGACACTTTGAGGTTCAGTGCATCACAGAGGTGTTTTTTTCAGGACAGAAGGGACCATTTGGTCATCTAATCTATTCTCCTGTATATCACAGGTCGTTAAACTTCACCCATTTACTCTGTATTGAGCCAAACAGTTTGTGTTTGGCTAAAACACATATTCCATAATGACACGCAGTCTAGATTTGAAGACATTAGGAGATGGAGAATCCACTGCTTCCTTTGGTAGTTAGCTGCTGTGGGTCTCATACATGCTAAGAAGCTGAAGTTTCCTGATGCTCCCCGCTATCCCTATCAACCACTGCTCTAGGCTTTGTCATGAGTTTTATTCACTTTCTTTTTTTGTGGGGGTGACTACAGCTGTGCTGAGAAACATAATTGCATTTTGTGGAGGATTTGGAAATTTAATATAATTCTAAAAAATGGAGTGGAGTCCTGACTTTAAGGCAATCTGCCTGGTGGGCTAACCTCGAAGCCCTGGGGTCCCCAGCCCTGGGGCCATCTGCCCAGCAGGCAAGTTTCTTCAGGCAGGGTTCTCTCAGAACTTCAGTGAAATCCCACAGTCTCTGTTGAATGTTTCAATTTTGCAGAATTGGCAAATTCTGACTAAACATTGTTTTGTCAGGATTTTTGGGACCTGCTCTAGTGGTGATATTAAATATTGCTTGTATTATGGTAATGCCAAAGGGTCAACACAGAACTCAGCTCCATTGAGCTAGGCACTGTACCAAGATAGAGTAAGGGACAATGAATAAAGGGGTGGGGGGGACAACTGAAATAGAGCAGGGGAGAAGAGAGGACAGGAGCCTAGAGGGCTGGCAGCCTGAAGCTGAGGTGTAGCAGCTTGAGGAAAGAGTGGGGGAGGGGGCTGGAGCAAAAAGCCAGAAGCTAGCTTGGTGACATATTTACTGTCCCACAGCCCCTGCTTAAACTGCTGCTGCAGCTGCTCCTCTCAGCTCAAGTTTCCCACTGCTACCTCCTTGCAGTGTCTTTCCCCAAGACCATAGGATGGGTGGAGAGGGAGGGCACAGTGTGGACTCT
The DNA here is from genome assembly GCF_002925995.2 of Terrapene triunguis. NCBI lineage: Eukaryota > Metazoa > Chordata > Testudines > Emydidae > Terrapene > Terrapene triunguis. The sequence continues at coordinate 7,739,493 of NW_020664909.1, forward strand.
TGTGCCACCACAGTAAGGGGTTTTGCCTGGTGTGGCTCCAGGTTTGGGGGATGCTGTGGAGAAGAGGGGTATCCCTGGCTGAGCCCCCATTTTGTTCCTTCCCTACCCCCCCTAAGCAGCAGGTGCTGCTTAAGTTGCTTTTGCAGGTGCTCTGTGGGCTTCAGTTTTTTAGAACACTTAGCTGTGTATGTATCTTCCTCTGAATTTGTGGTTACTTTTGAAAAATCTGAACAAACTTGTATTTTGCCTTTCCTAATTGATTGTATATCTTCCCTAAAATCACATGGCTGGGATGAGTGCCACATGGATCTTTGTGCCCTTGTAAAAGAGGGGAGGGGGAAGGGTCCCTGCTGCAGAGTTCTGGGTCCCAGAGGCTCTGGGCAGCAGGATCATTCCAGCTGTGTGTCTACCCTGCCTGCACCCATCTATAACCACCATTTTGAGCATTGCAGACTGGGACCTGTACTCTCCACAGCCTGTGGTAACCCAGTGAATCCCTGAACTGCATTTGGTAACCCCGACTGTAAATAGTGGGGGAGGGTCTTGATGTGAGGACTTCTATCTACTGTCATGAGTCAATGCTGATGAGTCAAAAAGAGAATTGGGGTGGGGAGAGACTTCACACAGAGGGGTAACACTTGGGCCTTGTCTAATCTAATTATTACAGTCCCTAAAGGGAAATTGAAAACCACCCATGAATGATAGATACTTGAACTCCATCTGACCTCATTCAGTTCATTCGCTTCAAAAGAGGGTGGTCTCCACAAAGATATTGGTTTTCTGACACTCGACAGTCCATCTACAAAAACAACTGATGAGACTAAAGAGGAGGTTGGGGAATAGGTTCCTTTATGTACAAATAAATAACTTCAAGTTTAAGTTCACCATAAAAATGTCTTTGGAAAGCATAGACCGAAGAATGTTTTTGGAAACCAATTACTTGCTTAAAGAGCTAGGACCTGTAAGTAAATAATTGGTTTCAATAAAACTTTTCTGAATTGTCTTTTTCAAGGCATTTTTGTGGTGAGTCTGGAGTTGGTGGTTTATGATTCACTACGTAATTATGAGAGGTGCTTTTTCCTTTGAGAACCCTCACAATACATTTAGGGACAGCTAATTTGTCACATGTCAATTTCTTTCAGTGTTTTATATTTTTTCCTTTCCTTTATATTTTAGATGCACGATTTGTTTTGTTGCTGTACTGTAGAGCTTTTAGTCACTTGAAAAGTTATGGGAAGGAAAAACTCCCGCTTAGAATTTTTAACTGAATGTCTGACGATCCAATTCTTATTTAGAACCATATTATTTCTTTATAAAATTGTATGCCAGGTGTGTTACTGATCACGGCTAATCTGTCAGTAACTCCTTCCTGATGGTTAATTTCCTCTATTTTGTGATGTGTGATGATCTCTATTTAGTGATGTGGCAGGGGAACTCACTTGTACTGGAGTGGCAGCATGGAAGTAGAAAAGCTAAAGGCCCCCAATGGATGAATAATTAAATTCATATACTGAGGTCTCTGGCACAACAATAGAATATGATGAAATGCATGACTGGAATAATTTTTAAATACTGGTTACAAATGCCCCAGGAGAAATTATGGATGAATTACTCTAGGGAGGGTGGGAATATTCTGGTTACTAGTCAGGCTAGATAGGTGACCTAAACCATGCAAAGGGAAGGGATAGGGCCAGAATATATGGGATTGTGTTGAATAAACTTGGTTTCTAAATAAAACACTCTTTATTTTAAGAAGGTATTTTTGAAGCAAATTGAACATAGCATGTTCTGAAAGGGGAAACAGCCGTCTGTCATCTGAGAGGCAGGCAAGGAGCAAAAGATGCCTGCTTGATCAAGGAGACACTAAGCAGAGAATCTCAGATCTGGGCTGTCATCACTAAGGCCTGGTCTACACTATGAGTTTAATTCGAATTTAGCAGCGTTAAATCGAATTAATCCTGCACCCGTCCACACAACGAAGCCATTTATTTCGAAATAAAGGGCTCTTAAAATCGATTTCTGTATTCTTCCCCGACGAGCGGAGTAGCGCCAAAATCGATATTGTCATTTCGAATTAGGGTTAGTGTGGCCGCAATTCAATGGTATTGGCCTCCGGGAGCTATCCCACAGTGCACCATTGTGACCGCTCTGGACAGCAATCTGAACTCGCATGCACTGGCCAGGTAGACAGGAAAAGCCCCGTGAACATTTGAATTTCATTTCCTGTTTGCCCAGCACAGGAGAGAGAGCACAGGTGACCACAGAGAGCTCATCAGCACAGATAACCATGCAGGCCGATAATCGAAAAAGAGCACCAGCATGGACCGTACGGGAGGTACTGGATCTGATCGCTATATGGGGAGAGGATTCAGTGCTAGCAGAACTTTGTTCAAAAAGATGAAATGCCAAAACTTTTGAAAAAATCTCCAAGGGCATGATGGAGAGAGGCCACAATAGGGACTCAGAGCAGTGCCGCGTGAAAGTCAAGGAGCTCAGACAAGCCTATCAGAAAACAAAGGAGGCAAACGGTCGCTCTGGGTCAGAGCCGCAGACAGGCCGCTTCTACGCTGAGCTGCATGCAATTCTAGGGGGGGCCGCCACCACTACCCCACCTGTGACCGTGGATTCCGAGGCGGGGGTAATCTCATCAGCCACACCTGAGGATTCTGCGGACGGGGAAGAGGAGGAGGAGGAGGACGAGCTTGCAGAGAGCACACAGCACTCCGTTCTCCCCAACAGCCAGGATCTTTTTCTCAGCCTGACTGAAGTACGCTCCCAAGCCAGTATCCAAGACCATGACCCCATGGAAGGGACCTCAGGTGAGTTTACCTTTTAAAATATAAAACGTGGTTTAAAAGCAAGCGTTTTTAATGATTAATTTGCCCTGAGGACTTGGGATGCATTCGCGGCCAGTACAGCTACTGGAAAAGTCTGTTAACGTGTCTGGGGATGAAGCGGAAATCCTCCAGGGACATCTCCATGAAGCTCTCCTGGAGGTACTCCAAAAGCCTTTGCAGAAGGTTTCTGAGCAGTGCAGCCTTATTCCGTCCTCCATGGTAGGACACTTGACCACGCCATGCTAGTAGCAAGTAATCTGGTATCATTGCATGACAAAGCCTGGCAGCGTATGGTCCCGGTGTTTGCTGGCATTCAAGCACCATCCGTTCTTTATCTCACTGTGTAATCCTCAGGAGAGTGATATCGCTCATGGTAACCTGGTTGAAATATGGGAATTTAATTAAGAGGACAGAGGTGGCCCTTCCTACTGGGCTGTTTGCCTGTGGCTGAAAAGAAATCCTTCCCTGTAGTAAGACAAGCGTGGGGGGGGGAGGAGTTTGGCGCTAAGCTTTTCACGTGTGGCTAGCAGGGATCTTCCCTGATACCAGCCACGTGGTGGGGGGAGGGATAAAGCGATCATCCCAGAGAATTGGATGGGGGGGGTTAGTTTGTTTTTTGCTGCAGAAGGTTAACAGGAAAACCGCAGCACTCAACGGGCTTTGCTTGGTATGTGGGAAAGGAGGACGCAGAAGCCGAAAGACAATGGCTTACCATGGCCGCATGCAAGCCGAATTCTGTTGCCCGGACCTGCGTCTGTGATCTCTAGCAGCAAAGCCACAGGCACTTAATATTAAGAGGCAAAATGCGACCTTGCACAGAAATCACATGTGCTATGTAATGTGAATGGTGTTGTTCACTGTGAAAGAGTATAAGCATTGTTCTGTAAAATGTGTCTTTTTAAAAAATGCTCTCCTTTTTTCCCTCCCTCCAGCAGCTGCAAATTTTTCAAGCCTCCCTTCTCCGTCCTGAAGGCTATCTCAGATAAGGCATCGGAAAAAGAGGACGCGAGACGAGATGTTCGCGGAAATCATGGAATCCACTCGCAATGAAAGAGCTCATCTAAATGAGTGGAAGGACACGGTTTCAAAGTATAGGAAAGATGCCAGTGAACGTGAGGACAGGAGGGACCAATGTGAGGACAGGAGGGACCAACGTGAGGAGAGATGCTCGAGATGAGAGGTGGCGGCAGGAAGATCGGAGGAGGCAGGATGCAATGCTGGGGCTGCTGCGTGAGCAGACAGACATGCTCCGGGGTCTGGTGGTGCTTCAGGAATGGCAGCAGGATCACAGACTGGCGCTACAGCCCCTATATAACCCCTCTCCCCCCTCACCATGTTCCATAGCCTCCTCACCCAGACGTGTAAGAACGCGGGGGGGAGGAGGCTACGTGCACCCTCCCACTCCACGCCAGTGGACAGCCCAAGCAAAAGGCTGTCATTATTTTAACCTTTTTTTAGTGGCCTTTTCCTTCCCTCCGATCCTCCTCCCAAACCCCACCCGGGCTACCTTGTCAGTTCTCTCCCTCTTTTTATAATCAATTAATAAAGAATACATGATTTTTAAATGACAGTGACTTTATTTCCTTTGAAAGCAAGCTGTGATCGAAGGGGGAGGGTGGGTTGCCTACAGAGAATGAGTCAATAAAGGGGGCGGGTTTTCATCAAGGAGAAACAAACAGAACTTTCACACAGTAGCCTGGCCAGTCATGAAACTGGTTTTCAAAGCTTCTCTGATGCGCTGCGCTTCCTGGTGTGCTCTTCTAATCGCCCTGGTGTCTGGCTGCGCGTAATCAGCAGCCAGGCGATTTGCCTCAGCCTCCCACCCCGCCATAAACGTCTCCCCCTTACTCTCACAGAGATTGTGGAGCACACAGCAAGCAGCAATAACAATGGGGATATTGGTTTGGTTGAGGTCTGAGCGAGTCAGTAAAGTGTGCCAGTGGCCTTTTAAACGGCCAAATGCACATTCCACCACCATTCTGCACTTGCTCAGCCTGTAGTTGAACAGCTCCTGACTCCTGTCCAGGCTGCCTGTGTATGGCTTCATGAGCCATGGCATTAAGGGGTAGGCTGGGTCCCCAAGGATAACTATAGGCATTTCAACATCCCCAAGGGTTATTTTCTGGTCCAGGAAGTAAGTCCCTTGCTGCAGCCGTTTAAACAGATTAGTGTTCCTGAAGACGCGAGAGTCATGAACCCTTCCTGGCCAGCCCACGTTGATGTTGGTGAAACGTCCCCTGTGATCCACCAGTGCTTGCAGCACCATTGAAAAGTAACCCTTGAGGTTTATGTACTGGGTACCCTGGTGCTCCAGTGCCAAGATAGGGATATGGGTTCCATCTATCGCCCCACCACAGTTAGGGAATCCCATTGCAGCAAAGCCATCCACTATGACCTGCACATTTCCCAGAGTCACTACCGTTCGTAGCAGCAGCTCAGTGATTGCTTTGGCTACTTGCATGACAGCAGCCCTGTCATAACTATAAAGGGAAGGGAAACAGCTCTCCTGTGTACAGAGACTCCAAATCCTTTTACCTGTAAAGGGTTAAGAAGCTCGGGTAACCTGACTGACACCTGACCCGAAGGACCAATAAGGGGGCAAGATACTTTCAAATCTTGGAGGGGGGGAAAGGCTTGTGTGTGTGCTCTTTGTTTTAAGGGTGGTTCGCTCTTGGGACTGAAAGGGACCAGACATCAATCCAGGTTCTCCCCATCTTTCTAAACAAGTCTCTCCTATTTCAAACTTGTAAGTAAAAAGACAGGCAAGGCGTCTTAGATTTACTTTGTTTTCTCAACTTGTAAATGTACCTTTTTACCAGAGTGTGTATCTTTGTTTGCTGTACTTTGAACCTAAGACAGAGGGGGGTCCTCTGAGTTCTTTAAGTTTGATTACCCTGTAAAGTTATTCTCCATACTGATTTTACAGAGATGATTTTTACCTTTTTCTTTAATTAAAAGCCTTCTTTTTTAAGAACCAGATTGATTTCTCCTTGTTTTAAGATCCAAGGGGGTTTGGATCTGTGTTCACCAGGGAATTGGTGAAAGGTTTCTCAAGGCTTCCCAGGGAGGGAATTCTTGTGATGGTGGCAGCGGACCAAAGCTAAGCTGGTAGATAAGCTTAGAAGTTTTCATGCAGGCCCCTACATTTGAACCCTAAAGTTCAAAGTGGGGATACAGCCTTGACAAGCCCCACAGTAGATTTGCCCACTCCAAATTGATTCCCGACTGTCCGGTAGCTGTCTGGCGTTGCAAGCTTCCACAGGGCTATCGCCACTCGCTTCTCAACTGTGAGGGCTGCTCTCATCCTGGTATTCTGGTGCTTCAGGGCAGGGGAAAGCAAGTCACAAAGTTCCATGAAAGTGCCCTTACGCATGCGAAAGTTTCGCAGCCACTGGGAATCGTCCCACACCTGCAACACTATGCGGTCCCACCAGTCTGTGCTTGTTTCCCGGGCCCAGAATCGGCGTTCCACGGTTAGAACCTGCCCCATCAACAACATGATCTCCAAAGCGCCGGGACCCGCGGTTTGAGAGAATTCTGTGTCCATGTCCATGTCCTCATCACTCTCGTCACTGCGCTGCTGTCGCCGCCGCCTCCTTGCCTCGTTTTTCTGGTCCTGGTTCAGCATAAACTGCACGATAATGCGCGAGGTGTTTACAATGTTCATGACTGCTGTCTTGAGCTGAGCAGGCTCCATGCTTGTCGTGGTATGGCATCTGCTGTGTTCACCCAGGAAAACAGGCACGAAACGGTTGTCTGCCATTGCTTTCATGAAGGGAGGGGTGAGGCTGTACCCAGAACCACCCGCGACAATGTTTTTTGACCCATCAGGCACTGGGATCTCAACCCAGAATTCCAATGGGCGGGGGAGACTGCAGGAACTATGGGATAGCTATGGGATAACTACCCACAGTGCAACGCTCCGGAAATCGATGCTAGCCCCAGTACATGGACGCACACCGCCGAATTAATGTGCTTAGTGTGGCCACATACATTCGACTTTATACAATGTTTCCAAAATTCGAGTTCTGTAAATTCAGATTAATCCCGTAGTGCAGACATACCCTAAGGGTGAGTGTAAATCAGTGTAAAAGGTATGTTCTATTGAGCTGACAAAGATGTCAATTATAAAGATTGTGATAGGGGGATTGTGTGTGATGTGGGCATATTAAACTGATCCTCTCCCAGTTCATTTCTTGTACCTTAGGTGGCCTTCAAACGTCGTTGTCCATCAGTCACTATGCCAGTGAGACAGGAGTTGAAATGGGGACCTAAAGCTCACAGGCTCCAAGATACCCTCTTACTCATCAGCTACATAAGAACGGCCATACTGGGTCAGACTAAAGGTCCATCTAGCTCAGTATCCTGTATACCTACAGTGGCCAATGCCAGGTGCCCCAGAGGGAGTGAACCTAACAGGTAATGATCAAGTGATCTCTCTCCTGCCATCCATCTCCAGCCTCTGACAGAGGCTAGGGACACCATTCCTTACCTATCCTGGCTAATGGCCATTAATGGACTTAACCTCCATGAATTTATCCAGTTCTCTTTTAAATGCTGTTATAGTCCTAGCCTTCACAACCTCCTCAGGCAAGGAGTTCCACAAGTTGACTGTGCGCTGTGTGAAGAAGAACTTCCTTTTACTTGTTTTAAACCTGCTGCCTATTAATTTCATTTGGTGATCCCTAGTTGTATTATGGGAATAAGTAAATAACTTTTTCTTATCTACTTTCTCCACATCACTCATAACACTGGTCTACAATTTTTGAGAAGTCGTCTGCTTCAGAGATAAAATGTGCTATTTATTATGTATTTTGATGTGCTGAATTCAAATATGACAATTAAAACAACTGATTGGCTACTGTTTCTAAGATATTTAAGTTTTTACATTTTATGTCTATGTATATTGTGTAGATAGTAAAGTTTTAATCATAAATTGTAAACCTAGGTCTTTTCATGTGTTTATGGTTGCTTTACATGATAATATTTCACCTGTCCTGTTTATGTAACACTTTAAAAATCAGCAAAAAGGTTATATAAATAAAATTTATTATGAAACAAAAGGCAAAAAACTATTATGTACATAGTTTAGTCCTATTCAGTGTCTACTTGGCGCTTCTTGGCTTGTCTCTTGTATTCATTAAATGGAGCATCTCTTGTCACTGTCCAGCAACAGTCTGCAAGCATGGATGGGCTCCATTTGCCCTGATAGCGTTTCTCCATTGTTGCAATGTCCTGGTGAAATCGCTCGCCGTGCTCGTCGCTCACTGCTCTGCAGTTCGGTGGAAAAAAATCTAGATGAGAGTGCAAAAAATGTATCTTTAGTGACATGTTGCAACCAAGGCTTTTGTATGCCTTGAGGAGGTTTTCCACCAACAACCTGTAGTTGTCTGCCTTGTTGTTTCCGAGAAAATTTATTGCCACTAACTGGAAGGCTTTCCATGCTGTCTTTCCTTGCCACGCAGTGCATGGTCAAATGCATCATCTCGAAGAAGTTCACGAATCTGAGGACCAACAAAGACACCTTCCTTTATCTTAGCTTCACTTAACCTTGGAAATTTTCCACTGAGGTACTTGAAAGCTGCTTGTGTTTTGTCAATGGCCTTGACAAAGTTCTTCATCAGACACAGCTTGATGTGTAAGGGTGGTAACAAAATCTTCCTTGATTCAACAAGTGGTGGATGCTGAACACTTTTCCTCCCAGGCTCCAATGACTGTCGGAGTGGCCAATCTTTCTTGATGTAGTGGGAATCTCTTGCACGACTATCCCATTCACAGAGAAAACAGCAGTACTTTGTGTATCCAGTCTGCAGACCAAGCAAGAGAGCAACAACCTTCAAATCGCCACAAAGCTGCCACTGATGTTGGTCATAGTTTATGCACCTCAAAAGTTGTTTCATGTTGTCATAGGTTTCCTTCATATGGACTGCATGACCAACTGGAATTGATGGCAAAACATTGCCATTATGCAGGAAAACAGCTTTAAGACTCGTCTTCGATGAATCAATGAACAGTCTCCACTCATCTGGATCGTGAACGATGTTGAGGGCTGAGATCACACCATCGATGTTGTTGCAGGCTACAAGATCGCCTTCCATGAAGAAGAATGGGACAAGAGCCTTTTGACGGTCACGGACCATGGAAACCCTAACATCACCTGCCAGGAGATTCCACTGCTGTAGTCTGGAGCCCAACAGCTCTGCCTTACTCTTGGATAGTTCCAAATCCCTGACAAGGTCATTCAGTTCACCTTGTGTTATGAGGTGTGGTTCAGAGGAGGAGGATGGGAGAAAATGTGGGTCCTGTGACATTGATGGTTCAGGACCAGAAGTTTCATCCTCTTCCTCTTCCTCGTCTGACTCAAGTGAGAATGATTCTGGTGCATCAGGAACCGGCAGTCCTTCTCCGTGGGGTACTGGGCGTATAGCTGAAGGAATGTTTGGATAATGCACAGTCCACTTTTTCTTCTTTGACACACCTTTCCCAACTGGAGGAACCATGCAGAAGTAACAATTGCTGGTATGATCTGTTGGCTCTCTCCAAATCATTGGCACTGCAAAAGGCATAGATTTCCTTTTCCTGTTCAACCACTGGCGAAGATTTGTTGCACAAGTGTTGCAGCATGTGTGGGGCCCACCTCTTGTCCTGATCTCCAATTTTGCAGCCAAAATAAAGGTGATAGGCTTTCTTAACCATAGTGGTTATACTGCACATTTGTGATGCAAAAGTCACTTCACCACAAACATAGCAGAAGTTATCTGCACTGTTCACACAAGTACGAGGCATCTCTGCTCACTTTGGCTAAACAGAAATGTGTCTCTTTGCAAAATCAAACACTGACAAATAAGAGAGCACGACACTGTATGATTTCTAGAGCTGATATAGGGCAATTTGTTCAGCAGAGTGATGTAAGCTTCGTTATGATTGCATCATCCATGACTTCTAGGAATAACATGATGCAATTCATATCATGTATGATGCAATACCAGCTTCAGATTGCATCATTCATTGTTTTGCCTAAAAAGCAAATACTGTCCAAACCCAGTCATAGATTTATTCATAAATCCAGTCAAAGATGTATTTTAGTCATTTCTGGTTTAAATTGAGATCCCTTCCCTTTATAACTCACTTATCCTCCACCATTCCCAAGTCAAGGGTCGTATATACTGACCCAATAGCATATCTTGAAAACTAGAGCCAATCAACAATTTTAAGCATCATTTTCGTTCTCAGTGATCCAGAATTAGTAAAGTTTGACTACATTTATTTCAGAAGCATTTTGGCTGTAGAGCAGTGTAATTTTATATACGTCTATCATTTCCCCCCTTAGTCTCCTCTTTTCCAAGCTGAAAAGTCCCAGCCTCTTTAATCTCTCCTCATATGGGACCCTCTCCAACCCCCTAATCATTTTAGTTGCCCTTCTCTGAAGCTTTTCTAGTGCCAGTATATCTTTTTTGAGATGAGGAGACCACATCTGTACGCAGTATTCAAGATGTGGGCGTACCATCGATTTATATAAGGGCAATAATATATTCTCAGTCTTATTCTCTATCCCTTTTTTAATGATTCCTAACATCCTGTTTGCTTTTTTGACCGCCTCTGCACACTGCGTGGACATCTTCAGAGAACTATCCACGATGACTCCAAGATATTTTTCCTGATTTGTTGTAGCTAAATTAGCCCTCATCATATTGTATGTATAGTTGGGGTTATTTTTTCCAATGTGCATTACTTTACATTTATCCACATTAAATTTCATTTGCCATTTTGTTGCCCAATCACTTAGTTTTGTGAGATCTTTTTGAACTTCTTCACAGTCTGCTTTCGTCTTAACTATCTTGAGCAGTTTAGTATCATTTGCAAACTGCCACCTCACTGTTTACCCCTTTCTCCAGATCATTTATGAATAAGTTGAATAGGATTGGTCCTAGGACTGACCCTTGGGGAACATTTACTCCGCTGGAGGGCAAGTCACTTATGATATTTTCTGATTAAGCATTTATTTCAAGTCAAGCTCTTCAACTAAGGAAAAGGATGATCTAAACATTAGAGCTGGTTTAAAACAAAAAAAGAATTTCTGTCCCATAAGAATTTTGAGATTTCATTTTGTGCCAAATTAAGATGAAAAATTGCAATCTCAGAATTTCTCATGAAATACTCCACAATATTGTCTTTCAACCTTACCAAAATATTTAAACTATTATAAAATACCAAGAAATATAATAGGTTGAATTGTTTTGATAATTTCCCACTGAAAATGTTAATGAAATCAATACATTACCATGAATTAGTCAAATCAACATTTTTCCCCACAGAAAATATTTTCAGAAAATATTTGACCAGCTCTAGTAAAAATGATACCTCCCTGCTAAATTAATGATCTCTGTCTGGGACTTCAGGCTCACTTTCATGACTTTTTTTTGTTACTTTTGACTTATGTTAACACTATACAGCCAACACGGCTTACAGAGAAGGAGCCAGATTATTTTCTGGCTCATTAGTTGTTAATCCTGTAAGTGATGCAAGTACCAAGCGTAGAATCTATCAGGGCTGTTGACGAGCAAGAAAACACACCTGGACTGTAAGATTCCATTTTGATTGTGTAGCAGTTACACTCAATTCATAAGTAAGTGAATGACTATTTGATTTGGAAGTCGCTGAGAAGAAATAAACACAGAACCCCAGGATGCCACTTTAGTGAGTCAGTTTTCAGAGAAGAACCACACTTCATGCTGCAGAGTTCCATTGATTTACATGCATTTTCTTGTCACATGCTTTGGCAAAATGTATCCGCATGCAGTTCTTACCATCAACAAATACCATTTTACTTGCAAACGAGCTGTTTGGGCGGGGGGGTTCTCTCAGTAAAAACACATTTAAATTTTATTGATCATGAGTTGGCACTATCCCTGCTTTGAGCAATGCACTTCCTCACTCTGGTCCCTTCTCTGCCGTTACTTTCTCCTTGCACAATGAAGCTGTTCAGTGTGTTAGCTTTTACAATGTGCCAAGCAATGAAAATGAAACTTATTTTTGAAATTTCCATATAAATGTCTTAAAGGGCTCTTAAACACATCTACACTTTCAAGTTTAAGAAACTGATCTTTTCAACAATGTAATAGTGGACACTCTTCTCTTGCTGTAGGCCCCTTGTAATGATCACCTTTTAAAGATAATTGTGAACATTGTATTTTTCCAGTGCAGTCCTCTTATTCATAATGAGTTTAAATAGAAGCAGCATAAACCCATCTGGAAATAAAATTATGCACTGAGTTCACTAAAAAAGGTAATTACATTATAATCAAGCTGTCACTTTCTGAGATAGTGGGAGATGAAACACACCATAAGCTGACAAGAGAAAGGAATGGTTTGTTCTTACAAATATCATCCACGGAACAATGCCATGAAAAATCTCTGAATAATATTCTGTGGAACAAGGAAATCTCTAGGAACAGTAATGGGGCTAGGTGTCAGACAGAGAGCAATACATTCACATATTGAAGCCTTAACAGTCACACAAAGGGCAACTATTTGGCTGACTGACAGCCCAAAGGTATTTTGGCAAGGGATGAAGTTTGTCACAGAGAACTGTGAATGGGAAATCACAAAGTTTGTGTATTAAGTTACACAAAAGGAGATGTGATGAGATATCCCCCAGCTGTTCCACCTATCAGTCAGTCCTCAGGCTCCATTCATCATCTTCTCCCTGTCTTCCCTTCTCCCGGACAATTCCTTGTACTAATAAGCCACCACCTTATCCATGTTCTCCTACAGATTCTTCACAAGATGTGAGCCAGAAATCATAATAAATAAAAACCAGAATGTTTATTTCCCTGTGCTGTGGCCCTCTCAGTGAATGCCATCTCTTGTCTGTCTCCGGCTGGAAGTTCGGATCTGGGGCATGGGCCAGTTCTCAAAATAGTCCATAGCTTGGTGGTGAGGGCACTCACCTAGCATCTGGGTTCAAGTTTCTGGTCCAGAATGAGTATTTGAACCAAAGTCTGCTATATCCCAGGTGAGTGCCTTAACCACAGGGCTATTGGGTATAAGGCAGGAAGGTTTCAGCACCACCACTGCCTTGTCCTCCTCCAGTGGCTTTGTGAATGGTGCCTATGTTCCCTTGTGAATCTAGACTGAAAAATTGAAATGTTTCATTAGGTTAATGTTGAAATGAACCATTTTAACACTTTTGAATTTATTTTCCTTTTTGGACCAAAATAATACACTAGAATCAACACAAATTTGCAAAATGTGGGTGAGCCAAATCTGCTTTCTTTAGCAAATTTGGCCAAAGCTAGTCAGAGCTTTCGTCTCATTGAGCCCTGTGATGGGTGCAGTCTGGGAGAAATGGGAACCACTGCGCCCCTCTAAGGCACACTGCTGGGCTGACCCTCCTCACCCTGTTCTGCTGAAGATTTACAACCAGCCTTACCAGGGCCTATTACTCAACACGACAACAGGTGGCAGCACTCACACAAACTGAGCTACCTGAGTGCAAACAGCAGACACCAGACAATTTCCCAGCTCCCCAGGCATGCACGCCCCACTGGAGTATAAACCCAAAATTATACTGTCTTGCACTGCACAGGGATCTGTACAATGTAAGCTCATAAATAGTTCGCACCTCCCTCAATGTGAAGAGGAATATGCAACAAGCCTGTGTTAACCAAGCTGAGAATTTTCCCCCCAGACACTTCACTCAAAGGCACACTGGTTTAGATAAAGCAAAAACCAAGTTTATTAACCACAAAAGATAGATTTTAAGTGATAGCAAACAGATCAAAGCAGATTACCTAGTAAATAAACAAAACCGCAAACTAAGACTAAAATACTAGAAAGATTAGATATGAATTAGCAATCTCTCACCCTGGCTCATGATACAAGTATTCCACCAGGTTTCCATATACAGGCTGTAAATCCTTTTAGCTTGGGACCAGCACTTTCCCTAGTTCAGTCTTTGTTCCGCAGGTTTTTCCAGGAGTGTTCTTGTGAGGGGAGTGAGGCCACTAGATGACATCACACCCCACTTTATATAGCTTTAACCCGTTGTTCCAAACTCAGTGCCCACCCAGTTTGTTGAAAAATACAGGTACCCAAAATGGAGTCCAGTATTGTGTGGTCTGGTCACATGCCCTAGCTGAGTCATAGTGGCCATTATTTACAGGCTGGCTGAAATGTTACAGGAAGGCTAAACTCTTCCATAGCCCATTGTCTTTGCTGATGATCCATTAGCACTGTCTGGCTTCTTCATAGTTGTACCTGAAAGGTTAGCTGTGGATGTTTTCCAGAGTGAGCACATTTGAAATACAGATACCTAGTCAACATTCATAACTTCAGATACAAAAATGATACATGCACAGAAATAGGATAATCATATTCAACAAATCATAACTTTTCCAATGACACCTTACATGACTCATCTTATACCAAATGGATCATAATTATGCAATAATCATATAATAATATCACTATGACAAATATGGGGTATAGTGTCACAAGCCCACGTATCCTTAAATAATTCTACTGCCCATATGCCTGGGATGAGTCACGTTTTTTTAAACCAAAACAATCTTTTCTTTCAATGGTCTAGGTAAAGAATGGTCAGAGTAGTGTCTTGGCTGCTATGTTTTCAAGACAATTGAGCAAAGCTGGTGTGGTCTGTCAAGCATAACATTAAATGGTCATTTGCAATGAATGATGCAGCTGTTGAAATGCCTTGGGTAGGCTCATCTGCCATATTGTTACCCCTCTCTAAGGATGAATTCAGATTTACTTTATGAATTACCTTTTGGTCGTAGGTAGGTAGAGTTATTTTAGAAGGCACTGAATAGTGCAATGTCTTGGATGTGCAGTGCTTCAGGGGGTTGTGCTCCTTAATGGATTTGAATGCTTCATAAAGGAGGATTACTACAGTTCTCACTGGAGCCCTATCTTTTTCTGCCTCTGATGGCTATCCTAAAGTTGACCTCCTGTTTCAACAGATGCTGTGGAATAGACTTTTAAGTCTGGCAGGTGGTGCTCTCTCTTTAAAGTCCCTAAGCAGCTGGGACTTGTATAACATTATAGAAGCCTGATGTGGTTGTGGCATGCATAAGTTTCATTAGTAAATTGCTCCACATAGACAATTTAATTTAGAAAAGGGGATGTACCATCCATTTTTTAAACTTAGCTCTGAAACTGCTACACCCCAGAAAGAACAAAGGAATAAAAAACCATAACTATTAAGTCCTGATGCCACCAAAAAGCTTCCGAGACTGGTTGGAAGAAGCCGAAATACAGACATCTCTCCCTACTATTTACTTTTCCTTGCACACACACTCTCTCTCTCTCTCTCTCTCACACACACACACACACACACACACACACACACACACAGGTTCAATTATTTGGGTCTTGATACTTGGCACTGCAGGGCTAAATAACAGGATTTACTTACCTACTGCAGGAGACATCTAGTGATCTACATAACTGTTCATGATTAGTGATGAACAAGAAAGGTAAAATGTTAATCAGATTTTTTAAAAACATGAATTCTGTAAGTGGTATCAATGTTTTTTTTTTTTAACTGAAGCGTGAAAAGATGCAATAGACCAGCCTGACTTAAAACAATGCACAGATGGGTGTCTGATTGATATGTTAAGTAGCTGTCCCATTATAGACAAAAAGTGAGAGTGGCAAATGTTTGAAATATGTTACTTAAAGTTAACACTTGTTGGGGGAATAAGGAGGCGTTGAGCAGAACTTGTTAGCCGTTCCTTCAGGTCTTTGTAGAATTCTTGGAGGCCCTTTCAGATGGAAACAGAAGGTGGGGCAGGTAGAGGCCATGTGTCTGAGTAGGTTGGCTATACAGAAATCATCAGGCTTGATTTTGCAGGAGTGTTGTATGAGGGTTTTGTTTGTTTTGTACCATATGAGTTTGCACAAACCGAGAGCTTCAAAGCAAAAGGAAAGCAGCCAGATTCTGAGTTTTGAGTGACACCCCCAAAACTGATTTTTTTGCTGCAAATCTGTAAACTGGAGTGCATCATTTTAAAGGTCTGTGAAGCTCCATGAACCTATCACTACACCCAGGCTGAGATTAGGATTGCAGTGAAATCTGAAACCCAGGTGAGTTGCATTTTTATTTTAAAATGTCTATGCCGCTTTCCTGGTATATAGAACTTTAGTAAATACACATGATTCTCTGTCCCAGTTAGCTGATTTGGAATCTCTCATTGCAATGGATGGAATCTGGGCTAAGAATCATATTTCAGTGCTATGCTAGGCACTTAAAGAATCATTAAAGCTTTCCACCTGTTTAGTTGTGAGAACTGTATAAGGTTGTGACTAATTTACTATTGGAGTAAATAACAATTCTTTGAAACTATTCTGGCCACAAACAAGAAATGTTTGGGGACGGGGAGAACCATGAGGAATTACATAAGTAAATGGTACAAGAAAATGCTAAAAAATGGACAGAGGCACTCTTGCGGTGTCAGAGTAGATTGTGTTCTGTGTTTGTACTTCACCTAGCACAGTGAGTCCTGGTCATGACTAGGGTCCTTAGGTGCTATAGTAATGCAAATAATAAATAATTATAATTATTAAAGGATCAAGGGGGAGGGGACAGCAGCTTCTGTTGTGTTGGGAGAAAGTTGTTGTGATGCTATATGGAATATGGCTGACCATGTATAATATTATTGATCCCAATATTACAATTTTGCAATGAATCTTACAAAATATGCCATGTAAGGTATCAGTGGAAAAGTTAGGATTTCCTAAATATGATAATCTTGTTTATATTTTTGTATCATCTTTGTTTCACGAGTTATAAGTATGTGTGGTATATTTGTATCTCGCATCTGTGCTATGTTTCTGGGTGACACTCCCAGACAGATTGACATTGGCACTATCTAGCCTGCTTGATGGCCTATCAAGGGCAATCAGCAGTACAATGAACCCATTGAGAGAAGCCAGGGGCTATGCCTCTGAGTCAGCAGGACATGTAGGGACGTGCCTGTGGACAAGAGACTCCAAGTACTTTTCCATACCCATGTGCTGTGAGCTTGTGTTTGGGACAAAGGATGTACACGCCACGTGACAAGGGATATAAAAAGGCAGCTGTATCATCTCCATTTTGTTTTCAATCGTGCTTCTCTCGTACCGTAAGTCTTCTGTGTTACTTTCACCCCTGCTGGTGAATCTAAGTATAGTGTTAACCACCAGGTTTGGGAGAATCTGCTCTCCTTTTTGTAGCCTGGCCTAGGGTGACCAGACAGCAAGTGTGAAAAATCGGGACGGGGGTGGGGGGTAATAGGAGGCTATATAAGAAAAAGACCCCAAAATTGGTACTGTCCCTATAAAATTGGGACATCTGCTCACCCTAGCCTGGCCTGACCTTGGCATTTTCAGTGTGGGCTGCCCTCAGGTCACAGGTGTAAGGGGCCATCCCAGCCCAAAAAGTACAAATAATCCCTGCAAAAAAGTTGTGTTCATGGTGATTGGGATATGCTGCAGCAGTGCTTTTGTTAAGCTGCCTTTACTGGTGTGGCTACTAAGGAATCAGCAGCAATCAAGGGCCTACATTTTCAAATGAGACTACCTTTGAGTGCCCAGGCTGGAGTAACCTTAAAGGCATCCGATTTTCACTAAGTACTAAGCACCTGCCCTCTGAAAATCAGGCACCCTTTTAAGGTGGGGTCAAGCTAAGCACCCCAAAAATGGAGGCATTCCTGGTCAGGTTAGAAATTTTAGATCTAAAGCTGTCAGAGCCTCCATCTTGTTGGCTAGACCCCCAAGGAAGGTGGTGGTGGTAACTCTAGCTTCTCCCTTTGCCACAAACATGCAGAGGGAAGTTAATACTGCACCTCTATGTACAGGATGAATAAACTTGGCCCAGTGGTTGATGTGACGTTTTCTAAAAATGTCTCAAAAGAAAACACATCAAAGCTTGCTTAAAAAACGAAAGGTGCAGGACACGCTGCATGAGAAGTCCAAAAAGAAGTGTCAGCTATTATTAATTTCCGGCTTTTAAATAGCTATAGGTTTGTGTAATGCATTTTGACAGACAAAATAATTCACAAAAGCAAAGGTGGTGGATTTAGGAAATCATCTCTGATAGAAAAATCCTTCTCTCAGTTCATTGCTGTTTTTTCAGTTTTTGAAGTATTAATTCCTCCATGTGAATCCTGCTTTTCACATGGGGGAAGAAAGGTTCATTCCCATGGATGAAATAAATCACTTTAAGTACAGCATTGGAAAGAAATGAGCTTTGAAACCTGCCCCAGTGCAACAATTCACTTCTAACCAACAGCCATTTTTGCACATGAAAATGAAAGGCTAGTTGTTTGCTTATTTTTCTATAGCAATTATCTCTTTAAAGGATGTTTTTCTGGTTTTGCCTTGCAGATTAAAATCTGAATTGCTAATAATCAAGATTTTTGCTGTCTTGTTGTAAAATGCTTGCAGCATTATTAGAAGCAATCCAAGCTATGATGAATGATAACCTATGCCTTGAAGTAAATTTGAGTATAAAAGCCTGTACGACAGGAAAGACTCTTCCTTTCTCATTTAGTGCACTTGGTAGAAAAGGGAAAAGAGTTAATATCCAGTAGGTCCAATTACATTACAATTGAGAAATTTAAAATAGAAGATTTAAGTACAAGGCCAACTTGCTATTAATTCTAGCTCTCTCTTGATTCTGACTTTATATTGGTCAATGCAGATGCTATTACGTTTACGCTGATGTAAACACATTTCAAAACAATTAATATCTGTATTTGGAAGGAGGTGAGGAGGGCAGCAGGGAGTATACTTCATTTACTGTAATCTGATCTAATTGCCTAACCTTTTAATTATCCATGTTTGTTGTGTTCATCTTGAAAGTAAGAGTGAGCTTTGTCTCACCATGTGTTGCTTGTGTCTGTCATGGTTTTTTCTCTGCTGTAACTGTATGTGGTGTGCCTCTTATGTAGTCAGGGCCAATAATTTATGGTGTAAGTGGGTAGTGCTTTCGTGACATCAGGAGAAGTTGTGACTGCATACATCACTGAAGAATTTGGCCCAGGGTTTCCAGAATGATAGAAACTATCTAATAAAGGTAATACAATGAATGGAGGATGTTAGACAAATGCCAGCACTTTACAGAAAGGAAAAACTAAGGCTAGTACTTTGATGCACAAACAAAACAAGGAAACATATTTCAAACTCATGGATCATAAAGATAAAAAGTTGTAGCCCCAAACATCAGGGCCGGCTCTATCATTTTTGCCGCCCCAAGCCAAAAAAAAAAAAAGCCTCTCAGACTGCCGCCTGAAATGAAAGAAAAAGAAAGGAAGAAAGAGAAAGAAAGACACTTGGACTGCCGCCCCAACAATGGACGGAATGCTGCCCCTTAGCATGTGCCACCCCGGGCACGTGCTTCCTCCGCTGGTGCCTGGAGCTGGCCCTGCCAAGCATTCTGTGTCCATGGATATCAGGACTCAGAAAGAGAGACTTGCCAGAGCGCTGTTAATCTAGGCAGGCTGTACATGGATATACACTTGAAGATATAATCAAAGCCCTGTCTATGAAGGTTTTACACATCAGCACCATAATCTTGAAATCAATTCTTTACTTGCAGTGGGTGTAAGGATGTAGAAATTGGTACGATATGACATGCACTACTTTTCACGTCAAAGCACCTTAGCAGCCAAATTTTGAATATACTGACAAAGATTACTGATCATCTTATGTGTTATGTGAACAGATGGACATTACTGGAGTCTTTCCTAGGGAAAATAAAAGTGTGGCTGGGTTTCTTAGAATCTACTAATTGCAGACCTGGCAAACTAAAATCTTTCGAATGATAACACGAAGTCCTTTGCACGCTTTGCCTAATAACATGATACTCTCAAATCAGCTAGGAATGATTTGCTCTGGTTTCAGGTGTTACTTAAAATGTCTCAAAATGAATTGAAAACTGTCCTGGACTAAGGCTGATAATGGGATCCAGTCTTAAGCATCTCCAGCTCATTTTTTACTAGATTTTAAATGAAGAAAGCTTAGATTCACTCAGGCTTTATATGTCCCATAGGCAATTAGTTAGAGTTACCTTTACTTGATTGAAATATGTTGGCTTTCTATCAGTGAGACAGATCTGAGAGTTACTGGCAAAGAAGTGGAAAATTAAGGTTATGAAAATGAAGAATTTTCCCTAAGGGAAGGATATCCACACTAAATTAAACTGATGGAAACTTTAGGGGGCCCTGTAATAAGGATGCTACCACAAATGGTTAGTAGGGCTTGTTGTTAATCATAGGGGTTTGTAGGTAAGGTGGAGAAGGATCAGTATGGTCAGGTTATAGAACCATTAAGTATTATTAAACTAAGCTGACAGCAGACAACCACTAATAGCACATATACAGTATTATTGCATGTATTTTAGTGTGAGTGACTGGGTCAAAGAACAAGTTTATGTAAGAATATATGAGTTGCCACCCTGCCCAGTATCCTGTCTTTGACAGTGGCCTATACCAGAGCTTCAGGGCAAGTGTGCTCAACAGGGCAAATGTAGAATGATCCACCCCTGTCTTCCACTCCCAGCTTCTGGTAGTCAGAAGTTTGGGGTCAACCCGAGAATGAGGTTGCGTCCCTGACTATCTTGGCTAATAGCCATTGATGAATCTATCCTCCATCTACTTATCCAGTTCTTTTTTGATAGCAGTTATACTTTTGGACATTACAACATCCCATAGCAATGAGTTCCACAGGTAGGACTTGTACATTTTGTGAAAAGTACTTCCTCTTGTTTGTATTAAATCTGCTGCTTTTGAGTTACATTGGGTTGACCCATGGTTTAAAGCAAAAGTCACTACAATTTCATGAATGTCTGCAAGTTAACTGTGCTATGCTTAATTGTTCTTTATGTTGAATACAGTAGTTACAGTTGAAATTCAAAGTTCCAGAGAAGAGATTTGGGTTTAGTCAAGTGCTTGGCGTTTGGGTGCTGATCAGAATACCTTGTTTGAGGGGAAAATGGAGCCACTTGACCCTCTTTAAAGTCCTCACAACAGGTACTTCTTCCTTCCAGCCACAAGTCCTGTAATGGCTTCCACGCACCCTCTTTCCAAATAACCTTTTCCAAATAACTCTTTTCCAAATTCCTTTCCAAATAACCCCCCATTTTCCCTTAACTAATTTGTTCTCTGCTAGAAAGAGGCTAGTATATCTTCTTTCCAACAGTAAGGTACCTGTTTTAAGTGGCAGTTGGGTGGCCTCCTCCCAGTCTCTCCAGTTCCATCAGTCAGTTTGCTCATTCAACGTAGCAGGATCATGACTGTTTAACTTGGTTCTGCCCCTTTAAATCTAAAAATGACCTGAAGCTGACACTGTAGTCCAATGTGAGCCCTTGTAATTTCAGAGGAACACAGATGGGTTGGGAATGGCTATCATACTGTATTACCAATAGGTTGCATGTAACAAGAGTCATCAAAGCAAGCTGTGACTTGTATGTTCCCCACTCTGGAACGAATGGGCTTTTGGAGCTACGAAGGTGGTTATATATTTCTTAGTCTGGAGAAAAGCAATTTCCTGCACTTAAATCTCCGTATCCCTTGCCCCAAAGTTGTTAAACCTCTGGAGTCTACAGTCTCCTGCTTCAGCAGCCAAATAAATTCCTGCAGCAAGGTAAATGTGGAGGTAACAAACCATGCATGCATGTACACCATCTTTAACGGTGCAGCTGATAGTGTCACAGAGTGTTCTGCTGCACATGCCAAGTTCCACATTCTCAAGTCTTCGCACCTTAGGTTAAAGCATTTCTTTTCTATTTGAGCAAAGCTTGTGCTACTCATGAGGGCCTATTAACATGGGCATGGCCTAAGCCTGCAAGGTCTTACTCACAAGAAGAAATACTTTGACTTCAATGGGACTGTTCACATCAGTAAAACATGAGGATGGGACCCCGAGTTTGAAGTTTACGTTCAGCCATATCTGAGTTGTGTCAGCGGGAGAGGTGATTAGCGATAGCAAATAGTTTAGTCCTCCAACTGCAAAACTGCTGATGTTGCTCTCCTGCACCCAGGAGTAATAAAGGGGAGAACATTGTCTTTGGGCTGACGGGAAGAAAAAATACAGTTTCAAAGGGGAATATTGTGGCAAGTTGTGCCTGTAAGGCAAGAGACGTTAGAATGGAAACTATTAAGCACTGTAACTAGAAAAGAAAGGAAGTGTGGTCACAGTCAGTGCTAGTGCTATTTTCTTGTTGAGGCTGAAGCCATAATGCACACTTAGCAAAGCTGATCATTGTTCCAAACCTTAGTGAAACAGAGTTGCCATTGAGGAAGATGGGGAGGGGCTATGTTGTAAGGGGATACAAAGAAGAACTGTGATGAGCTAGTGAATGGAGGCAGTGGCCATCTTTGCTAAGGGCAAACTGTGGCTTCAGATCTATCTAGGACAGTAGGAAATGCTGGCCATTTTGAAAGAGCAATTCTTCATCAGTAGCTCTGAAGAAGAATCATATTCTTCAGTCACTTAAGCCTCAACATTTATTTCCAAAAAGCTACCCATTGCATTGCATATACTCAAGATTCAATTCGCTGCTAGTTTCTTAGATAGACAACACTTGAGTGAAAATCATTTGGGACAAAAAAAAGTCAGATGTAGAGTGCTCAGTTTCTCTAAGGACTCATTCTTAATTGCACTCAGAAACAGATTGACTTGAAAATTCATTCACTACTCGAAGTGCTGGCATTTGGGGGAGTGAACAATATACTTCATCCATAACAAAGAGGCTGTAGCTATGGAGCTGCAACTGGCAACTCCAGAAATATTGGTGTCAGATTGCAATCAGCGGGCTGTTTACCTGGAGTCCCTTTGCTTGATTCAGATTATAGTTGCTGGCAGGGCAATATCCCCTCTGCTTTGGAACATACTCAGTCCCCTGGCCTGAAATAGTCCAAGTGTACTGAGTTTCCAGGATGTTTCAAATTGCTTGTATTCCATTACTGCCTACAAGCTGCAACCAGTGTCAGGATCCCAATTGGCTAGGCTCTGTATATAGGTATAAGGAAGTCCCCAACCTCAAAAAACTACAATCTAAATGGACAAGATGACAAGGGTAAAAGTTGAAAGAGAGTAAATATTATCCCAGGTCCAGGGAGCCGAGGTACAGAGCAATGAAGTGATTGATCAGGAGAAGCTAGTGAATGAATGAGAGGCACATGGGATGGTTTAAATGTCAGGCCACAACTTTATGAATTATACATTGGGTGGGGCACTATGCTGCCACTTTCCCCCTGCTTTCAGATTTCAGGCATTTAATTGGTTCCCATGCAGATTACAAATCAAACAATGACTCAGGATCTATCCCTGGTCTATCCCACGGACTCAGGTCCTGTTGTGAAACCTCTAGCCATCCCCCTTGCATAAGAAGGGTGGTGTGGCAGAGGCCGGGCAGAGTTGGGGGGAACCTCAGTTAGCAAAGTCTTCAGACTCCTCTCCCCCCTGAGTCCAAGGTCCAACTATGAAATCCTGGGTCTCGTTTGGGTACTGGCTCCTTTACCTTTACCCACATTGGACACCAGCTGCAGGTTGTGGCAAGTCAGTAACCTTAGTTAACAGCATTATAGGAACCTTGAATCCTATAGTTTCCAACCCAACTATGCCTCCAGGAGACTGTGAGGACGGTGAAAAAACCCACTTGCCCATATGCCAACTTGGCCCAAGATCCCTGAAAAATGGTGATCAGTCAGACTGACAGCATCATAAGCAGCACAGTGCTAATCTACAATTAATGGGAGGGAGGGCCGGGCAGTTAATCAGAGAGAAGGAGGCTTTTGAAAAGCCCGGGCTAGGGGTGGGAGCAGTTGGCAGCCAATCAGCTGGCCTCATTTCCCCCCTTGCCCAGCCAATGGTTACATGGAGAACTGAAGTAGATAGGGAATAAGGGAGGGCACTTCCCCCCCCCACATGTACTTCTCTGATTCCCTGCTGTACAGTCAAAGGTCCTAAAGGCAGTAATGGGGTATTTGCCCAAGTTCACATGAAGTGTGTCAGAGGAGGGACCTAAAACCCAGTGTCCTGAGTCCCATTCAATTGCATTAACCATTAAACACATGCGATACATTTAGGATGAGGGTTGCTTAATACTTGTAAATATTTTTGGGCTTGGCCCAATTTTTCTCTGAGTGTGAGGATAAAATAGTATTCTTAATACTTATGTATAGTGGTTGCACTTGAAAGTTTGTTAAAAGAACCTCGCGCTTGGGATAGATAATTATAGGGAGCTAAATTCGCATGTGTTAAATCTGCCACTGGGTGTTAGGGTTATACAAGGCACATATAGATGGGGGGGAAAATTGTACCAATATGACTAACAAAATACTGTAGTCCATCCTGAGGTTTGTAATTTCCTTCTACTCTCCTTATATTTGTACTTGTAGTTCTTGCTGCCAATGCTTGATGTCTGCCAGAGTGACCCACTTTGGGAAGTCAGTTTGGGTCATGCTTGTGATCATCCATATCCCGGGGTGTGGACAACATGAACACTATTCACAGCCAGACCCATTAACTAATAAGCTCCTATGTAACTCTATAATCTGCATGAGTCTTCTTCCAAGATACCAGTTGAGATGGCCAGGCAAAATAAGAACCAAAGATGGATGTAAATACTATCCACATGGACACCAAAATCCTTCAGGTTGGCTTCAACTGTAGGATGTCTGCCGACCCCTACCAGTGAAATCAAAATAATGCATGTGCTTGTTCCAAGAATAAACAAGACCAGAACACATTGCTTAAATTGAGCAAATGAAGATAGAAACTTCTCACTAAAGCAAGGTGGTGGGGGATGATTTTGTGATTAGGACACTAGATGGAGTCCCAGGTGATCTGGGTTCCACTTTCAGTTCTGTCACAGATTTTCCATGCACACTTTGATAGCTCACTTCATCTCTCATCGGCCCATCAATAAAACTGTGGTCTATTTGCTTAACATTGGTCTTGGCAGGAAAGTTAATATCAATGATGCACTCAGTTGTTGAGGTAAGAGTCAGAAAAGTAACTGGGGCAGAGGCAGAAGGGTCTAAACTCACTTGATTTGGTTTTCAGTATGAATACTCAGCCATCACTTTTATTTTTATTGATTTGATATTTTATTTTACTTGTATTTCAGTATTGTTATTTATTTGTATTATAGTAAAGCCTGTAGTGAAAATGCATGGGCAACAGATAACTTAGATAACAAATACTGAGAGAGTGGGAAAACAGGCAGACTAAATGAGGCTTCAGAAATGGTCTTGCTGACCTTTCTAGTCAGGTGGTGTCAGGCAGGTCAACATCTTGTAGTCACTGATTTCTGGCAGCCCAGCATTTATAATGACCTTACTCCCTGACCCTTTGCCATTTCCTTCTTTCATTGCAGAGTAGAACTGACCAAGTACAGGGTAGTTCACCAGCCAGCTTAGAATAGGTTTTGAGAGGCCTAGTAACAGGAGTTAATTAGATTCCATGGACAGCATATTGTTGCAGTAGTAGTCCTACTCTGTATTTGTGAATCTGTGGTTCCAGACATGGTGTATGATTGGAGAAGGAGACTGTAGGCCCATATAATTCTTCTTGAATCCCCTATGAATGTAATACTGTTAAGTCAGAATCACCAGGCAGCAATGTTTTGTTTCTATTTGTTTTTTGCATAGGACCCAGTTCACTTCAGAAGAAATGCTCTCTTGCTAGTCTTGTGATGTACATTTATTTCTCAGGGAGCTGTGGCAAGCAGCAAAAGAGTTGGAGCTCTGCGTTAATCCCCCAATCTCTGAATTCTTGAGGCAGGGGTGCTCTCTGGGAACCAGGCCTTGAGTTTATTGGCTGAAATACACAACTGGCTGTAGGCTTCTCTACATGGCTGCACAGTTTGGACTAGAGGGGTGTAAACTGCAGCATGCACTAGCATGCTGTGCTGTAACTGCCCCACATAGACCCTGCAGGTGTGAACTAAAAGGTACCTAGTTCAGGTTAGTGTAGTCCTGTTTGAAACAGGGTGATGTTAATGTGAACTAGGTAGCTTTTAGTTTGTGTTCAGAGGATCTACATGGGGCAGTTACAGTGCAGCGTGCAATTCGTACCCCACCATAGTCCGGACTGTGGGATCTGCACAGATATACCCTATGGAGGGCTAGTTACCACCTCCGTTCAAACTATTTGCACCAAGGGCTTGTCTACACTTGAAAAATCAATCAGACAAGCTAACTGCAAGGGTGGACATGCTTATTCTGGAATAAGAGTGCCTTCTCTGCTTTCCCTTAATCCCCTTCCATTTACAGAGAAATGGCATGGCATAAAGGTTTTAGTGCCATGAGTTTGTGATTAACACATATTTCATGAATATTGCAACTAATGAATTAATTTAGGCCAGTCATCCTGAATGTGGTGTGTGTGTGTGTGTGTGGGGAGGGGGGCACGGAGTTGTTGTTCAGTAGGCCCCTAAAAGTCTCAACCAGATTAGGCTCCACTATGCTAGGTGCTGTACAAACATATATAATAAATTACACTAAACAATTGTTAAAAGAACATTTAGTTTGCAAAGTCAAGCACTCATAAGTTAAGAAATGTTAGAATTCAAGTAACTAACATGTACAACCTTATTTTGTCGTCCCCCCCCTTATGTATGTGCATTATGTCTATAATTACGTTATCACATTATTTTTTGGCAAGATTTCTCCCTCATTCAGTGCTCAAGATGGACTTTCTCTGGGGATGATTCAGGGTTGTGTAGTGAAATAGGCTATTGATTTGGGAGCCTTAATGTGATTTTTATATAGTTTGTTTTTTTAAGAACCTAGGAAATTACACAAACTGAAGAAACCGATTCCAGCATGTGGCATCATATTGACACTCACATGGGTCATGAACTGGTTTGGAACCTTTCAATCCACCACATAAACCTCTGCCATTTGAGCTAATGGAGTAACTTCTAGGAGTAATGGATTGTGATCCTCTATTTGGACCAGAGCGGGATGAGACACATGTGTTGCTAGTGGTTTTCACAGAGGAATGGTGAAACATGGTAATCTTGGGTTCCATGCCAGTCAGTGGAGGGGAGTTCTATCTAGTGGACACAGACCTTTGTCAAGCTTGACCCCTTCTGCCATGTCCACTCCATTCTGTCTCAGTCCTGTCTCTTCCTCATCCCTGGCTCATTGTCCCAGTACCATCTTCCTTGCCTACTCATTCTTAGTCAGCACTCCCCTGGCTTCTCATCCTAGTTCGTCTCCTTGCCCAGCCAGTCAAAGTTGCTCCACCCCACCCCAACTCCACGTCTAATTTGTCCTTCCCATTCCCCCAACCCCCATTCTCTTTTCTTCACCTTCCCCTACCACTGGCTCCTATTTTTCCTTCCCAGGCTCCCTCACCTAATCTAAGGCTATGTCTACACTACAGACTTTACAGCAGGACAGCTGTACCGCTGCAGCTGTGCTACTGTAAGGTCTCCCATGTAGTCATGCCATGCCAGCAGGAGAGAGCTCTTCCACTGGCATAATTAAGCCACCCCCAAGGAGCAGCAGTAGCTATGTTGGTGGGAGAGCGTCTTCCGCTGACATAGTGCTGTCCACACCGGCACTTTTGTCAGTGAAACTTATGTTGGGTGTGTTTTTTTTTTCCCACACCCCTGACCGACAAAGTGCTAGTATAGACAAAGCCAAAGTCTGTCACAACCCTGCTTCTCGTCAGACCTATCTGCCCTCTCTACCTTTCCCCACTCTCCTCTGACTGGTTGCCAGTCCCAGTTTCCCACCTCCTCTCAACTCCTAGTTCAGCCTGTACTGCTCTCCCTCCTTGTCCATCCATTCTGAGCCTCCTCTTCCCCTTCTCTCCCCAGTCAACCAGTCCCAGTCTCCCTGCATTACCCTCCAACTCCCCCTCTTTGCCCAACCCATCTCAGATTTTTCCTGGGGATGGCAAAGGGCATATCCCTGACACCATGATCACCCCATCCCAAATCTCAAGTCCCTGCTCCAAAGCATGGGGGTGTTATAGCTTCTCCAAGGAAAAAAGTTGCTAGAATTGTTTTTTAACATTGTGAAACAATGCATTTTCCCTTAACCTTGTCCTTAGAAATGGCTGAGCTGTTCTGGCTGAAACTTTCCAAACATCTGGAATGGAAGATTTCAGCCTAAATGGTTAAAATTTGGCCAAGCTATAAACAACTGAAAACATGATCTTATAATGGGAAGTGTCAGGCTTACCTTAAGAGGTGGTGCTGCCAGCCCCACCAACAATGCCAGTCCCCATCCCTAAGAGTTTAAATCCAAAAGAAAATGAGACGAACACGCGGGTGGGAGATGGGGAAACAAATTCCACGGGATGTGCAATGGAAACGAATTCCATTAAAACCCAAATACTCCACCCAGCTGCCATTTATTCTGTATAATGCTCCACGTGTTAAAGTATTTATTTAAAGTTTTGTGTAAAAATGTATTTCAACTAGTTGTTATAGCCCTCCATCTGTAAAGCCAGCTGGCTAATGTACCACGAGTACATCTGTACTGGGCTCAGTATGAACAATAACGACCATTTCAAATGAAAGAAAATACTAGACAAATAGCACATACAAATAGCTGGGTTTGACAGAACATCTGCAAGCCCCAATAATATTGTATTAGTATATCTGTGCTCACTCAATCTCGGCTTTAGGTTTTCCAGGCTAGGTGATTTCAGGTTATAGTAAGAGAACCATATGGATACATCTTGTTTCATCTTCTGCTACTGTAATGTTCGATTGAAGATGCAGTCTGTATTTGTGTGAGCTATTAGGTGTTTTCTTTGTTGTGAGTCCAGTGTTTTCTCTTGTTTTAATAATGTTGGTAAAGCTGCAGGCTATAAGGTCATAGTCCTCCATTAAAGGGGTTATCCTCTTCCTGGTAACCTGCAGTTCTCTGAGTAAGTGATGCAGAACAAGGAGCAAAACCATTATTCATCAAAGAGGGAGCATAGTTTAATAGGGTGTGCATGCATATGTGCAAACACATTAATAGGTGTGTCTATGATGTTCCTCTTAAACAGATACCTATGTACCATGTGTGGCTTTGAGACTATGTATTAGAATAAGGAGGTATTTCTAGGTTTTAGAAATACTCTGCAGTACTTGGGAACAATTATGGTAGTATTACATAGACTATGTAAGGTTACAGGATGGAGACTAAGAAAGATGGTAATTTAATGGATAAGTTTGTTGTACCTATAAATATTAACTGGCTGGCAGGGTAATCCTTGTAAGCCTCTGGGTACTCTTAACCTTACTAATACAGGAGTTAATGAATATGCTTTTATATTAGCTTTCATTGACCATTTTTAGGATTATTTCACAGCACTGAGCATTAGGAATGTATCAAGTAGCTCAATAAACCAATCTGCAAAATAATTAGACAGTATCCCAGATATTGGACTAAACCTTTTAAGCTTATTTTAAGACACAATTGCAGGTAATCCAATAAATTGGATTAATTAGAAATAATTGCCAAACAACTCCATGCATTCACAGTGTTTTAAAATATTATTTATCTTGCTTGGTTTACCGTTTAGTTATGGACAACAAATTGTTGTGGTAATTTCAACCAACGGGGCATAACCTGGTTAATTATTAACTCTATGCAATATCCACCATGGAAACCCCATCATTATCGGGACCTAAGTGTTCACCCTTGGGTTATAAAGTGTAAAAGTACTAATGCACACACTGGTTACTGTTTAATGATTAATTGCCCTTAAACTTAATCAGGAAAGTGTGGATTTAGCTATAGAGGAAGTGATGCTGAGCACTCACAGGTAATTTAGTATAGTCTTCAACAGTAAAGTTAAAGAAAATGTAGATAAGTGTGATGTATTCAACTCCACAAGGCTTGATGAAATGCATCCTAGAGTACTTGGGGAACCTACCTGAAGTCATTTCAAAACCATTGGCTATTATTTTTGAGAACTCGCAGAGGATGGATGAGGTCTTGGAGGACTAAGGTACTATGTTTGCCATTCTCATCTTCAAAAAAGGGGAAAACTAGGACCTGGGAAATTATAGACAAGCAAGCCTAACTTCAATACCTGAGAAGATCCTGGGACAAATTATTAAACAATCAATTTGTTCAAACCTGGAGTATAATAAAGTGATAAGTAACAGCCAGCATGGGTTTGTCAAGAACAAATCATGCCAAACAAATCTAATTTCCTTCTTTGACAGGGTGACAGACCTCATGGGTTGGGGAAAGCAGTAGAGATGATGTAACTGATTTTGGTAAGACTTTTGACACTGTCCCAAATGACATTCTCACAAGCAAATTAGTGAAATATGGTCTAGATGAAATTACAAGAAGGTGGGTGCACAATTGGTTGGCAAAACATACTAAAAAAGTAGTTATCAATGGTTCAATGTGAAACTGGGAGAACATATCTAGTGGGATCCCAGAAGGTCTATACTGAGTCAGGTACTATTCAATATTTTCATTAATGACTTGGATGGTGAAGTGGAGAGTGTACTTACACTATTTGCAGCTGACATCAAGCTGCGGAGGGGTTGCAAGCACTTGGGAGGACAGGATTAGAATTCAGAATGATCTTGCTCAATTCGAAAACTGGCCTGAAATCAACAAAATGAAATTCAATAAAGACAAGAAGGAAAAATCTCATGCAGAACTACAAAATAAAGCTAGGCAGCAGTACTGCAAAAAAGGATCTGGGGATTATAGAGGATCATAGGCAAAGTACAAGTCAACAATGTGATGCTACAGAGAAAAAGGCAAATGTCATTCTGGGAATATACTAACAGAAGTATGGTATGCAAGACACAGGAGATAATTGTTCCACATTAGTGAGGCATCAGATGGAGTACTGTTTCCAGTTTTGTGGACCACACTTTAAGAATGACGTGGACAAATTGGAGAGAGTCCAGAAGACAGCAACAAAAATGAGAAAAGGTTTAGAAAACTTGACCTATGAGCACTGGCACCAGAACTGGCAAGGCCAGGGGACCATGCCTCCCTCCCCTCCCCACCCCACCCCCACTTTTTAACAAAAGAAACATCTGCAGGATATTTAAGTATTAATTTCCCTGCCACTTTGGGCTTGCCCCCCCCCCCCCCCCACATCTACAAAGATTCTGGCACCCAAACGACCATTGTCCTCCTCTACCTCTGCCACCTTAAAACCTGGCCTGGAGGGAGAGCGCCGTGACCTGGCATGGCTGGCCAGCACCCAGGTCCCACTCTGCATTGAGCCACATGCCGGCAGCTGGGCCTTCACCTATCCATTACCAAAGCTGTAGTGGAGGCTTCTCTTGATGCTGGGGACCTGTTGGATCTGGGAAACAGGAAGGACCCATCAACCAAGGGCTTCAGGCTGGTCAGCAGGGAGAGTAAGATAAGAAGAGTATGGTGTGAGGTGCTGGGGCTTTGGGGTGGGATTTGGGGGGCAGGGGCTCTGGTAGGGTGGGGACTGGGTTGGGGTTCTAGGAGGGTTGAGATGTTCGGGGGGACTCCTCCCACATACACACACTCACTCCTGCAGTCCTTCCGGCACCTGTGCCTATGAGGAAAGGTTAAAAAAAAAACTGGGCATGTTTAGACTTGACAAAAGACTGAAGGGGGGAATTTGATAAATCTTCAAATACGTTAAGGACTGTTATGAAGAGGATGGCAATCATTTGATCTCTGTCTGCTAAGAGTTGGACAAAATGTAATAAACTTAGTCTGTAGCAAGGGAAGCTTAAGTTAGGCATTAGGAAAAACATCCTAACTATAAGGATAGCTGAACACTGGAATAGGCTTCCGAAGGAGGTTTTGGAATCCCGTCATTAGAGTTTGTTAGACAGATACCCATCAGGATGTTTATATTTAATCCTGCCTCAGCACTGGTGGCCTTTTGAGGTCCCTTCCAGCCTACATTGCTAATTCTACAAGGGTTGGTACCCTGGAATTACAGCAGCCAGTTTTCTTCAGAATAATGAGTCTTTGGCTGAGGAGATGTCTTATTCATGTGCTAAGAATTATTTGCAGAGTGCTTGAAGTTATGCAAAAAGATGACAACGCAGGAAGGTTTCTGTTTATGGTTTTATCAGTATCCTGTTGTGGGTGACTTGTTATTGGGTATATCTCAGTTCTGTGACAGTCACAAATACGAACGGCACTCAGGAGATGAAAGAGAGAAGTGTGTGCGCCCTTCAACTAAGCTTCGCTTCACATATCTATTTGCTCTAGGGTGACCAGACAGAAAGTGTGAAAAATCAGGACAGAGGGTGGGGGATAATAGGCATCTATATAAGAAAAAGCTGCAAATATCGGGACTGTCCCTATAAATTGGGACATCTGGTCACCTTAATTTGCTCAGCATTTCACAATTTTCCTAGCTGTACTATAAAAAAAAATACAGTATTGCACTCGTTAGCAAAGCCTTTCTAACCCTGTACAGACAACATTTGTATCTCACCACACTATCTACAGTATGTATCCATGTAGGGGAGACCGGATGGAGTGTTTGACACAGCACAGAGTTCTCCCAATAGCTTTTCTGCTTTAACTCCCACGACGACGACTCCTGAAAATGACCAGGCATCGCCCTCCTGTCTGCTCTCTGCCTTTTTCCTCCCTTTTGAAAAAAAGTCAGTAGCTCAGCTCCTTCCTTCCCCCCTTCACCACTCCTGCTCCACCTTGCTGGGGTACAGCCCCTACTCACTGCTTCCTTCAAATCAGAGGCTGCCTGCTCTTCCGGCCTTTCTCCCACTTGGACCTGCTGTGCTGTTCCTGAGCTGGGGGAGGAGCTGCTCAAACTCTGGGTCTACTTAGATTCTGGCCCAAAGGGGCTGAAAGACAGCAATGCTCTGATCACATCACTGGGTTTATACTTGCAATGGAAGTATGTAGGGTTTAGAGGCAGCCAGCCCCAGCAGCTCTTGCCTCTCCAGAATGCACTCTGTAGTGCTACACAGAAGGGTATAGAGGCCACCTTGTACTTCCCTAGTGCTCCATTGTGCTGCTTACAAGAACAATGAACAGACATCATCTACCTGGAGAACATTTTGTTGAATAAATTGCGAGGCTTTATCCCCATTACCTCCTCCTTGATAGTAACCACTGAAGTATGTATCTTTATGAGCATCAGAGCGGTGCTGGCAGAAATCTTTTTTATGTACAAAAATGAGGCAACAAACTTTCTACTATTTGGTGTAGCTGCTGCCTGTGACAGCACTGTACTGGACTTCTTTGTTTCTGCCCCCAGCAGAGTGTGTCAAAGGAAACCAAAGTCTGCATGAAGAGATGTGGTGTATCTATACGTCCTGGAGGACTAATTAATCTAGAGCATTGCCACTGTATTGTTGTGCCTGTGAAGTCAGGATGCCATGATATCAGGAGTTTGCTTATACATGACTAGGAGAATGAGAGAAGAAACTATGTAATATAAGAAAAGCAAAATAAGACTAGATTGAGCTGTAATGAAGTTCTTTTATTACCCCAATTCATAGGTTATTTAATCCCTGTGGTTGGATTAGAGATCTGTGGCCACTACTGTCAACTGTGCAGCGTGACCTGCCTTTCTCTTTGCAAAGGGCAGCTGAACACTTCCAGTCTCCATTACTAACTCTTTAGTGCACTCACCAGAGGCGTCAAGCGCTTTATGAGTGCACTCAGCAAAGGCTGCTACAAGGCTAAGAGTAAGTCTACATGGCAATCAGAGATGGGAACCTAATGCCCCTACTCTACTTTTGCTACATTGATGACATCTTCGTCATCTGGACCCATGGAAAAGAAGCCCTTGAGGAATTCCATCATGATTTCGACAATTTTCACCCTGCCATCAACCTTAGCCTGTACCAGTCCACACAAGAGATCCACTTCCTGGACACTACAGTACTAATAAACGATGGCCACAAACACCACCCTATACCGGAAACATACTGACCACTATACTTACCTAGCTTCCAGCTTTCATCCAGACCACACCACTCGATCCATTGTCTACAGCCAAGCTCTCCGATACAATCGCATTTGCTCCAACCCCTCAGACAGAGACAAACACCTACAAGATCTCTGTCAAGCATTCTTACAACTACAATACCCACCTGCTGAAGTGAAGAAACAGATTGACAGAGCCAGAAGAGTACCCAGAAGTCACCTACTACAAGACAGGCCCAACAAAGAAAGTAACAGAACGCCACTAGCCATCACCTTCAGCCCCCAACTAAAACCTCTCCAGCGCATCATCAAGGATCTACAACCTATCCTGAAGGACGATCCATCACTCACAGATCTTGGGAGACAGGCCTGTCCTTGCTTACAAACAGCCCCCAAACCTGAAGCAAATACTCACCAGCAACTACACACCACACAACAAAAACACTAACCCAGGAACCGATCCTTGCAACAAAGCCCGTTGCCAACTCTGTCCATATATCTATTCAGGGAACACCATCATAGGACCTAATCACATCAGCCACCCTATCAGAGGCTCGTTCACCTGCACATCTACCAATGTGATATATGCCATCATGTGCCAGCAATGCCCCTCTGCCATGTACATTGGCCAAACCGGACAGTCTCTACATAAAAAAATAAATGGACACAAATCAGACATCAAGAATTATAACATTCTAAAACCAGTTGTAGAACACTTCAACCTCCCTGGTCACTCAATTACAGACCTAAAAGTCGCAATATTACAACAAAAAAACCTTCAAAAACAGACTCCAATGAAAGACTGCTGCATTGGAATTAATTTGCAAATTAGACACCATTAAATTAGGCTTGAATAAAGACTGGGAGTGGATGGGCCATTACACAAAGTAAAACTATTTCCCCATGCTTCCCCCCCACCCCCAGTTCCTCACATCTTCTTGTTAATTACTGGAAATGGGCCATTTTCATTACCACTACAAACAGTTTTTTCTCTCCTGCTGATAATAGCTCACCTTAACTGATCACTCTCCTTATAGTGTGAATGGTAAGACTCATTGTTTCATGTTCTCTGTGTATATATATCTTCCTACTGTATTTTCCACTGCATACATCCGATGAAGTGGGCTGTAGCCCACGAAAGCTTATGCCCAAATAAATTTGTTAGTCTCTAAGGTGCCACAAGTACTCCTGTTCTTTGTGCTAATTTTGATCTAGCTAGTGCCTCTAAAAATAACAATGAAAATGTGGCTTCATGGATTCCAGAGCAGGCTAGCAATGCAAGTACATCCCCAGGGTCTCCCGTGTGCTTATACTGCCCATGCTGAGGCTCATACTGCTGTGTCTACGCTGCCATTTTAGTCATTCTAGCTAGATTAAAGCTAGCATGGGTATGTCGACACAAGCTGCAATTGTACCTCGGATTGTAGTGTAGACATTACCTAGGAGAACAAACATTTAGTTGAAATTAAACTGAGCATTTTAGAATTTACTTACTAAGTTTTGTTAGGAGTTGCATGCAACTGCATAATTTTCCAGGGTGCTTTCCTGTTAAACATCATGTGGGCTACTACACACAGGCTATTGCCATTTAGGGTTGCGTTCAACGTTTACCATTTGGTTCTGCTTTGTTTGCAATTACTTAGTTATTACAAAGCCCAATAAAAATGAAATATCTTCTAATGAAGAAATTTTAAAAGCTAGGTCTCTACAATTAAATGCTGAAAATGAAAGATGACACACAATGCAAATAAGTACTGTTTTTTAACCTATATCTTGATGCAGCAAAAAAGAGTAAGAAGCAAGACCTGGGTAAAGCAGCCATTGGCAAACGTAAATAAATGTGTAGAAGCCACACAAAATTAAAACAGACATTTTCTACAAACAAAAGCAACCTCCCACTCTTTCTTAATTGAAAAATTCTTGTGATATGAACATGTGTAATGCTGGGCAGTGAAATACTAGTTTTTATATTCCTCACAGTGTGTGTGGTGGGTTTCATAACTGCAGCTAGTTAAATTATTCATTGTGAGTAATATTCATTGTGAACTTATCCCTCTGTCAAAAGTCAAAAGAGATGCGCTCTCTCAGTAAAAAGTTATGAGCTTGATGTGGCAATTTCTAGGTAAACTGCAGTAGCGTGTATTCTGCAGGAGGTCAGACTAAGGGATCAAAATGGTTCCTTCTGACCTTAAATCCTTTGAATCTGTGCCATTTGTAAACAGATTTTGATTTTCCAGTTGCTGGAGTTATTTAAAACTACGGGTTAAATAGGATAATTAGCTTTTTCAGCCTATGAATTATTCAGACTGTCCACTTGAGCTATTTGATGCTCACAGTTCATAGTGTGTAATTGGTCACCTAAGTCACATGGTATTGTTTTTGCTTCTTGATTAGATGGCAAACTTTTTTTAAGAAGAGAAAAACTGATGAATAAACTTCACCTTGATCGATCAGTCCTTCAGCCCTCGTATAGATTGCGCCGATCAACACGTCTTCCATTCTTCTCGTATCCTGGCCTTCCTTCTCCATGTGCGGCCATATCTTTTCACAATAAAATCTTCATCTTTTTGGAGGTCAGCCGAGTGGTTGTTTCAGTTCCCATGGGTACCACTATGCGACAGCTGCATTCCATTGATTGTCAGTGAGCCTGGCTATATGCCCAGTCCATCGCATTTTACTATGCCTGCTCTCAACGACGATGTCCTGCACTCCACTCTGCTGTCACTTTACTGGGGACTTGGTCACAGATTGAAATTGCCAAAATTCTTCTTTCCATAGCCCTCTCGGTGACACAGTTGCTGTTCCTCTGTCTTCATCAGCGCCCGTGTTTCGCTGCCATACAACATTGCTGGCAGTACTTTTGAGGTGAAGAGGCTGGTGCATGTTGCCTTGTTGATTTTTCCTTGGAGGACATCCTTGATATAATTGAATGCGCACCAACTTGCTTTCTTTCTTCGAGAGTTCACTTTCCTGATCGTGGCGCATGTTAATTTCTTGGCCCAAATAGACATATTGCTCAACTTCTTCTATTTGTTCTCCCTTAATTGTTATTTGGGCTTTTGACAAGGTATCAGACCGCATAAACTTTGTTCTGGAGTGGTTAATTTTCAGTCCGACTTGGCTGCTTTTTGTCTTGAATTCTCGCAGCATTTTCTGTAGTTTGATAGTATTTTCGGCGATCAACACAATATCGTCCGTGAATCTGAGATGGTTTAACTGCTGACCATTGATGTTGATTCCACCCTTCCAATTCATCCACCCCATTCCCATTTTGAGGCAGTCTGTGAAGAGTTTCAGTGAAACCATGTCTCCTTGTTTCACACCTTTCTAAACTGGGATGCGAAGGGGTATCAAATAAAGTCATCTGTAGTGCAGTCAGAATTTGCCTCCTTTAATAGTGTGATATAGTTTGTGTCGATGCCCTTCTCTGCAAGAACTTTTAACACTGCGTAGATCTCTATGTTGAACACTTTTTCATAGTCGATGAAGGCAATACATAAAGGGAATTTGTATTCCCTTGAGCTTTCCAATAGCTGGTTTATAGGGAAAATATGGTCCATTGTGCTGAAATTCCTTCGAAAGCCTGCCTGCTCTTTCGGCTGCTGCTCATCCAGACTCTGTGAGAGTCAGTTTGTTGTTGTTTTGGTGAACAGCTTGTAAATATGTGAGAGCAGGTATATTGGATGATAATTCTTTAGATCTTAACGATTGCCCTTCTTGTACAGTAGAATGGTATTGGACTCCTTCCAGCTAGATGGTATCTTCTGCATTTCCACGTAATGGCTAAACATCTGAGCAAGGGTTTCTCAGAGGTCTGAGCCTCCAGCTCTTATCATTTCAATTGTCAATCCATCTTTACCTGGGGCTTTTCCTTCCTTCATTTGGTGAACTGCATGTCAAACTTCGCTGACAAGGACTGGGAGTACATGCTCGTTGGTTTGTTGAAGTGTTGGTACTGGGACGTTTTTCTGAGACTTGAACAATTCAGATTGGAAATCTTTGCAGACCGCCTCCATCCCTGTTCTGTCAATTACTGGTTTTTCATCCCTGTGCTTCAGTGCCGTTATTGTTGATGTGCAGAGTGTCAGTTCCCTTTTGCTTTTTTTAAGGCTTCTGCGATCTTCAGCCATTTTTAAGAGGCTTTCATTTCAGTACTTCTTGAAGTCCTCCTTTAGTCTTCTTCTTATCAACTTGTGGAGGAGGGAAAACTCAAGTTTGTCATCATCATTTCACTTCATATTCTTCCGCTTCTCTAGCAAGTTCCGTATTTCCTCTGTGTTTCTTCCCTTCGCTCTTTTTGGTCTTTCTCAGCTAATTTCATGCATTGCCTCCAATTTATCAGTGAAGTTTTTATAATCCTCATTGCAGTTATCTGAGACTCCAGTCTTCCTTGGAAATGTTCACTTTCAAGATTGCCTCGTCAAATATTTTTGTCCACTGTCTCTGATTTGCCATCTGTAGTGCTTTCTTCTCCACCTTTTTTTGTCGAATTTGAGCCATGCTCTGAGCAAGCGATGGTCACTACCTGTGTTAAAGGATCGTATTACTGAGATGTCTTGTACAATGCACTGCTTATCAATCAGAATATAGTCACTCATTCTTGTTCTTCGCATTGGGCACGATCCATATTGACCTCCTCTTGGCCTTCTTCTTAAACCACGTGTTACCAATGAACATTTCTTTCATCTCTGCCAGAGTTGCCAGTCGCTCTCCTCATGGATTCCATTCACCAATGCCATACCAATTGCTCATCTTAATTAATTAGCCTCTTAAAGTTGGTAGGGCAACTCCCACCTTTTCATGTTCTCTGTATGTGTGTGTGTGTATATATATATATATATATATATATAGTATATTTCCTTACTATATGTTCCATTCTATGCATCCAATGAAGTGGGCTGTAGCCCACGAAAGCTTATGCTCAGATAAATTTGTTAGTCTCTAAGGTGCCACAAGTACTCCTGTTCTTTTTTCTGATACCTTCCAGTGAACTTTTCACCTTCTTTCTTTCCCCCTTCCAACTTTGGTGTTGAAATCTTCCATCACAATTGTATATGTGGATT
This sequence comes from Terrapene triunguis, assembly GCF_002925995.2. NCBI lineage: Eukaryota > Metazoa > Chordata > Testudines > Emydidae > Terrapene > Terrapene triunguis. The sequence goes on from NW_020664909.1 coordinate 7,778,286, forward strand.
TTTGAGTGAGCTCCTGACAGAATTCTTCAACATCATCATCTTTGCTTGTGGGAGTATAGATCTGAATAATCTTGAGGGTGCTGTTCTTGTTCAGTTGGAGGTGTAGCATTCTGATGCGCGATGACTTGAAGTTTCAGGCAATGATTTTTGAAGACCATTCCTTGTTGATGATGAAGCCAATTCCTCCAAAGGTTCTCACGCCTTCTCCTTTTCCCAACATGATGGTACTTTTATCTCTCCATTTCACTTTCATCTCCTTTCTTCATCGTGTTTTGCAGAGACCAAGGATGTCGCAGTCTGTCCTTGCCTTCTCCTCCATTAGATGGTTGATCGAATCGTCTCACATCAGTGTCCTGCAGTTATAGGTGCACACTAAGAGGGCCATCCTTTTTCTGGCCCCTGAGAGTCTTAACAGCTTCTCATCGACTGAACTCCCCACTACCGTCATAGAACGGATCGAGGTGCGCACAAAGAGTTGGGGCCCGTTTATTTGTGTTGTTTTAGCCATTTCTTCATCCACCCACTGGCTATGCTGTCAGTGGCAAGTTTACTTCCTCAACTTAGCTAGCACCCAACTTCAAGAAGGACAGCTTAATAATATGGTTGAATGTACTGAAGAATATACTCCACTATCCTCGCTGTCAGACAAGTCAGGGTCACTGCTGCGCCACTTTGAGGCAGGATTTTGCAGCAGAAGGAATAACCAGTAATGAATAATATGCTTCCAGTATAACATATCTAATATCTTAAACACATACCCAAATGTATTACAAGTAACCAAACAACATGGCTCATGAACAATACAGAATCAAACATGGTGCTTTAATTTTTTGTAAAAGTTCACAAACCAGATACCCATATTTTACCAGCTGTAGTAATAACTCACTTCAGGCCACCTTCTTAATTGGAAAGAAAACAAGTATTCTCAGCAAGTGAATTTAAATAGTTGCTTCCACTAAAGATTGGGATCCTTTTCCTTGGTTATGGTGGTTGTGATTTGTTTGTTGCACGCTTGTTTTGTTTAAAGGGGGAAACAAATGAAACTGATCACCCAGGCTCTTACTGTTTTTGAACAGGGTGTATTGCTGCTATGGAAGAAAATATTTGTGGAAGGATCTCATGAAAATATTAGCAGTGCATCACTGACTGTGTTAATTACATGTAACTGTACCTTGCTTAACTGATGGCCAGTTATATTCCCTGAAGTAAGGAACCATCCAGAACCTAGTTTCTCTGAATGTTTTAGTTGTCCTTGGAACACTTTTTGAATAAATTGAGTTGTATCACTTAATATATGGATGATAACATACAGTCAGTCACTGTTAGGAGAAATCACAACCAGGAAGTGTTAGTCTATCAGCAGAAGGCTGAAATACAACATTAACTTAATGCACTCTGTGTTTAAATTGTACTTAGTAAAAAGATGGTACATAAGGTCAGAGTCTTATCTTGGCGACACTGCTCAGAATCTGAAGTAACCCCACTAAATTCACTGGGGTTGCTCCTAACTTATCTCACATCAAATGAGAGAAGAATCTAGCCCACTGGCTTCAATGGCTCCTATTCATAGCTGCTGTTACTTGAAAAGCACAACCGTGAGGCTGTAATAACTCCTACTTTTAAACTTGCGTCTTGTAGCGGGGTGTACCCTGCTCCTGCCTGAGGGGTTTAAAACAGTCCTGGCAGAGGGCTGGGGCAAAGGGAAAAGCTACTGGGCTGATTGGGGAAGTAGCCACAGCTGGGCCACACCCCAATCAGGCCCCAGCTGGCCTGTATAAGAAGGCTGGGAGCCAAGAGCTCAGGAGTCTCTCTCTGCCTTCAGAGGGAGAAGGGCCTGCTGCCGGGAGCTTGAGTGGAGCAGGGCTAGGGACAGGCTGGGGAGCTCCAGCCTGGAAAGCCCCAGGCTGTGGCCTGGTAGGAGGTCAAGGGGTACTGGGGGTTGCAGAGGGCAGCCCAGAGCTAGGCCAAGGCAGCAGGTCCAAACCCAACCTTGCCAATGATGAGTGGCCTATACTGCAGTCTGCCTCAGGGAACGGGGGCTGGATGGTGACTGGCAGTGGCCTTATTCTGAGGTGAGATAGGGATAGTGGGTGGGGGTTCCCTGGGAAGGGGAGACCCTAGTACTGAGGGGTGTACTGTCAGGGGGCAGCACCCCAGATAAAAGGGCACCGGGGTCCGGGAGGGACACGGGGGCCAGAGGACAGGCGGATCACCGGCCTGCAGGGGGCACTCCAGGATGCTGGAAGAGCTAATTCCCGAGACGACCAGCAGGAGGCGCCGCAGGGGTGAGTCCGCTCCTCTACACGTCTAAACGGGAGAAGTGGAAAGTGCTTGTTTGCTTTGGAGGCAGCTTTTTTATTATTTTACTCCAATGAAAAGCAGCTTGAGTCCCGTAGTAAATAATTTGATTTTAAATGGACTATTCCCAAAGCAGGGTTTTAGGAGGGACAGCTGCTTCTAGAGCATTTGCCCATCAGATTTTTCTCTAGTGGAAAATTCTCTTCTATTTCTCCTGACTCGATTACTTTCGGTGGCTTGAATTAGAGCAGGGCAGGCTGTGATGTTTCTGAGAATCTGTCTGCTATTTGATTCCCTTTACTAACTAATCAAATTAGGCTAGATTTTCTAGATTTATAATCAGCCACTTGACTTTGATTTATAAGCAAAACACTTTTTGAGGGGGAAATAAAGCAAGTGCCAATCTATTTATCTATATGCACTGAACTGGACTTAACAGTATAGAACGTGACGTATTTGTCCAGGGGTGGAGAAGAGTGAGAGCTTTAGAAAATTGTTCCTCATCTCTAGTGCCTCCTCTTAGGATCGAAATGTTAAATTATGTTCCTATCAGGTAATGTGTTCTCTACTTCTTCTGTATAACTTTGTGGCTTGCATGACAATTTGCTAATTATATAATCATGTACTATTCTCCTTCAACCGCAACTTATGGAATTATGGGTGGCTGCTTGCCATCCCCACCTATTAATAAAATTAACAAGTATGGAATGTCAGGATTTGAAAAGAGAAACCAAATAATTTAATGAAATGGAAAGAAATTCCAGCACTCTGCATGGTAAAAAGGAAAAAAAAAATACTGAGGGCTTGTCTACACTGCGATGTTGTCGACAAAACTTTTGTCTTTCACGGGTACTTTAAAAAAAAAAAAAAAACCTTGCAAAAGATCAAAGTTTTGCCGATGCAAGTGGCAGTGTGAACGCGGCTTTGTTGGCATGAGTGCTCTCCTGCCGACAAAGCTAACACCGCTCACAGGGCTGGAAGTATTTTGTCACCAAAAGTATTTTGTCCTTGTTATGAGCTGCGTGAAACCTTATGGGTTGAGTTAAGAGTTCACTGAGGGCTTGTCTACACTACCCGCTGGATCGGTGGGCAGCGATCGAACCAGCGAGAGTCGCTTCATCGCATCTATATGAGACGCGATAAATCGACCGCTGAGTGCTCTCCCGTCGACTCCGGTACTCTACCAGAACAAGGAGCGCAAGTGGAGTCGACAGGAGAGCGTCAGCTGTCGACTTACTGCAGTGAAGACACCATGGTAAGTAGATCTAAATACGTCGACTTCAGCTACGCTATTCACGTAGCTGAAGTTGCGTATCTTAGATCGATCCCGCACAGTAATGTAGACAAACCCTGAGATGGATGGGTGTGAACTCACCCTTCAATCAACATAGTTTTAAGGATAAATTAATCACAAGTCCCTACCTAAGACAAAAGGGTTATGTGAAACCACCCAGGAGTTTTGGACTGATTGGGCGGGGGGGAGGGACTTTTGCTGAGTATTGTTCATAATTGAGAGAGAGAGAGGGGTGGGGGAAGGGAGGAGGCAGAATACACAAACTGAGAACAGACTAGTAAGCGTGCGGGACTCACCCCTGCGGCGCCTCCTGTTGGTTGTCTTCAGGAATTAGCTCACCAGCCCTCTGGAGCGCCCTCTGTCGGCCGGTGATCTGCTACCGCTGGCCTCTGTGTCCCTCCCGGACCCGGTGCCCTGTTATCTAGGGTGCTGCCTCCTGGCAGTAACCCCTCTTTCTCTCAGGGTCTCCCTACCCATGGGAACCCCCAACCCTCTATCCCCACCTTGCCTCAGTTGTGGGCTACTGCCAGTCACCAACTAGCCCCCACGCGCTGGGGCAGACTGGGTTTGGACCTGCTGCCTTTGCCTACCCCTGGGCTGCCCTCTGCAACCCCCAGTACCCATGGGCCCTCTGCTAGGCTGCAGCCTGGGGCTCTCCAGGCTGGAGCCTTCCCAGCTCCTCTGCCTTTCCCCAGCCCTGCTCCACTCCGGTACTCTGCTCAGGTCCCTGCAGCCAGGTCCCTCCCTCTCAGAAGCTAGAGGGAATCTGTTTAGGCTCCTGGCTCACAGCCTCTTTATACAGGCCAGCTGTGGCCTGATTGGGGCGTGGCTCAGCTGCAGCCACTTCCCAATCAGCCCAGCATAGGAGCTCCCAGCCACAACCTTCCCCCCAGGGCTGTTTTAAGTCCTTCAGGACAGGAGCGGGGTAACTACCCCGCTACAATTCTTCAGTCTTGAGGGGCAAAAAGCAAGGGACCCAAGCAGTAGCTGTTGAGCACAGCATGACCCTAGAAAAGGCTAAGGAGAGAGCTTTTGGATCCTTTGGCTAAAGAGACTTGGGGCTTTAAGTTAAGAAACAATGTACTCCTTTTGTTCTTAGTTCCTTCTGCATGCGGAGACACAGGACTTTGTACATTCCTTGTAAATAAACAAGATTGCATCAAAGCAAACACCAGACTCCATCAATTTCTACTTCCAACTGGAGAATCTCTAGGGCCTCAAAATCTGACTAGCCACTTGCGTGAAAAAGGGGCAACATACCGTAGATAAATTATGATACACCTGATGAACCAAATACAGCTTTGATGTTACTCCAGTGATTTTAATTAAGTTATGTCCCCTTGCACCAATTTGTTCCTCATGAGCATAACTTGTAGGCAGCCGCTACTCTGAAGACAATTATTTCAGTCAGCGACAGAAATGCAAGTAGCACAGACTTTCTTCTTGTCATACACTCAGCAACTGACACAAGCTGTGGTACAGCTGACTGTAAGAAGTTAAAAATCCAACTCGTATACATATAAATAAACAGAAGTAGCAAGACTATTTGCACTCACCATCTGGTGATTCCCAATCATGTTACATATTTCAGGACTGAATTTGGAACAACGTAAAGCAGAGATCCAAAACTTCTCAATGTTAAAGTGTGACAATTCTCTCAGTTGATTTGCACAAAAGACTGAACAATGTCCCAAGCTGCATTAGTTCAAATAGACAGTCTTGCAATTACAGGTGTAACAGTTCCCAACATCATTATCTGAGTAGAAACATAGATTTTTTTTTTACTTTTATTTTTTTGGTACATGACAAAAGCTTAATCCACATGAAGAATCTGGTTTACTGGCTCCCAAACAAGCAATAAAATGGACTTCTGAGGTGTCTAGTGATATAGGCCAGCAGTATTTTAAATATTATTTCAATATTGATGCAAGTTTTTGTACTTGTGGAAGATGCTGGGTTCACAGACCTAGGGAAAGAAATTCTTTATCTACAGAAGAAGTTCAGTATGATTAGTATCAACTTCGTCATTCTACCCTGCCATCATGTCTCAGAGCTGTACCAGAGGGATGGCTTCTAGGCTGAGGGCAATTAATCCCCCACAGTCTATTCTTGTCTTCTTGAGGTTAATATCAAAGGGGCCAGTTGGTCAGCGTTCGTTGCAGCTTCTGTGATGTGGACAAATAACTGAGTTGGACTGAGCTCAGATCTGAATGCATTAATTTTCATTAATGCTATTCTACAGATTGTGGAATAATTCCAGCGAAGCAAAGGAACTTGAGTTAGTTTTTAAAAAGAAAAAAAATGGCTTCTGCACCAAGTGAAATTTGGGGATATAGACATTATGGAATCTAGGCATCAGTGAAGCAAAACATCACTTGTTAAATGAAGGGAACTCCAGAAAAAAACATGAAAATGTTAACATTTCAAAAGTGCTTTCAATTCAACCCCGTTAAGGAGTAAATGAAGGCGATAACCTCTTGATCACACAAATTTGGCTGGTATGAAAAGAATCTGTGGATAGAGTCCAATCCTTTCTAAAAGGCGGAAACATTGTGGAAAGCCTTGTACCATGGGAATTAAGTGGCACCCTTTAACTCTCTAAGAGAGATGTCACAAACTGAATGTGCCCCAGACTGAATTAATCTCTGACCTATGTTATGTACATGGTAGGTTGCAGGACTGCTGCTAGCAGGTTACTCTCTTGTATCCATTATGAACTGGCTCCAGAGATTTCTTCTCAGAGAAAGACACCAGAATTGTTCAGTATAATATTCATGGATGAAGTTTGCTTAAATAAGGTATGTTACACACAATGCCACCTAGTGGCTGACTTGTATAATATACGTTAGCATTACATTACTGCCAGTCTCCAGAAGTGGTTAGTTCAAGTCAGGATAGAAACACACTGCTGGGGCTTGGTAGCAATGATTGCATTTCTGCATCTTGTATTGTTTTTGTTATGTGGGTAAATGACTAGTTTCTGACATCAGGATTATCCGTCTCATTGCTTTCACTGGAATAAATTTGCTTTTTAAAAAAAATTGTGCCATGAGAGAAGAAAGGAGAAAAAAGGCCAAGATAATCCTTGAGTTTTAAAAAAGACTTTTGTATGGCTATGAATGTTGTATGTTACTTTAGGGAACAAGGAAAAAATAGGAGAAATAACTTGATTTATTTTGACAGCAGAATTAATATAGACATCTAATACAACCAGGACAAAGGATCTTTCTGAATAGCTGGCCCTTGGTTTTGACTGAACTTAATTAAGCTAACAAGATTTTCATCAATCAGAAGATTATTAATAGACATGTTACAAAGACTCCCTTGCAAGTGAAGTAAAGTGGAACCCTCTTAAAGTGACCTAACTGGACTCCCCACTCCCACCCCGAAGTGAAAACTTCACTACTGCAGAATTTAACAGTAATCAGAACTGAAACTTACATGTTGCAATAACACTGAAACAACTTGGTACTTGCATTCAGTTTCAGTACAGAGTTCACTTTCACCTGAGATTACTACCTGAATTCCATTCCAAGTACTCAGCTTTGAATTGCAACCTCTTGCCATATTAGCCCATTTTTATGTGAATTATATATGTTTTCCAATATCCTAGTCTGCTCTTACTACTTTGAAGCAGGCGTTAGAAGTAAAATAAAATTGTTTATTCATAAATATACAATATACTATAATGCTGCCTTGTAAATCGTAGCAAGTGTGAATGACTTTCAATTAGGCAGAGCAGTAATATTGTGCCATCCATTAGATTCATCAAAGCTAGGCCTAAGACTGCAATCTTTAGCTGCTTCATTGTTTTTTATTGCTATGCTAAATGATAATATGAAACCTTATAAAACGAGGCAAATTAAGAACCTATTGGGGAAAAAATGCAATTGGAAAGGCACTTTCCCCTTGAAGCTACATTCACAAGGCAAATGCTTTGTAAGATTTTAAACTGCACAATATGGTGATATTGCTCTGCACAAATGTGGTTGAATTAATTTTTCCTTTTACTTCTCCACCCCCCAAAAAAAGATAGCGGGCCAAAATAGATTAAAACTGCATAATATGCTAGGTCATATTTTATTTAGAAAGGGAAAAAATCTTCCATCCTGAACTAACTCATATAGAGCAAAAAAGGTGAAACAAACGGTTTTCAGTTAAATCAAAAGGGTACTAAATATGTAGTGAAAACATAGCGAGAATGTGTTGCTTTTTCTGTAGCAAAAAGAATGAAATAATCTTTAATTCCATGACAAGAAAATGATTTCAGCCAATGTCAGCCCAGAAAAATCAAACACTATCTTCTAATAGTTGACATGGAAATCCTTATTGTTCCTGTGAGTTTACGCGCTCATCACTACATTCTATCAAAGGGTTGTTCACTTTAGGCCTCCAACCAAGAAGTGCTGAGGTTCTTGGAGCATTCAGTACCTTGTAGGGTTGGACCTAGTAAGAACCCTGTAATAGCCTCCCAATCAGAGCTGAGAGAACAATGTTTTTTTTAGTTTGCTGGCAGTTCTAAAAGGTGGGCGGGGGGAGGAGGGGAAATCATTTTAAGTCAAAGAAAACGTCTCATTCTTCCAGAAACAAAACATTTCATTTTGATTTTGAGCATTTTTCAATGTTTTTGAATTTTTTTTAATGTTAAAGGAAGTTTCATAATGAAAAGTTATTTGGAACCAAAAAGTAAGCATTGTGTTTCAAATATGTAGAAATATTTCAATTTGTGGGCAGGGGCAAGAAAGAATGGTTGGTTTTATTTCAAAATGAACAGTTTGCAATTAACACAAATTCACAAAATGTTTGTGTCACCAAATCTGTGTTTTTCATGGGGCAGAAGTTTCAGTTGAGAAACTTCACCCAGCTCTACTGACCTGCCTGATTCTGAAAAAAAGACCCACCCAAATTATTGCACAATAAGCCTGAGCTATGTGATCCTACTTGCACTAAAATCATGAGAGCTGACAAAGGTGCAAGTCTCATCATCATATCTGGAATTCTTTAAAGCCACAGTGCCTGGAGTTGAAAGCATCTGAGCTGTCATCAAGTTTCAAGCCCTCACGGTTACAGAGAAAAGATTTAAAATGGGACTCAGGTGCTCAGAAACCTGAAAGCAAACAAAAAGAACCTAAAATCTGTTCAGCAAATATGCTTTTTTAAGCTGTTCTCGCTTTTCAGAAAGCTTGGCATTGACAATGGTGTGTTCAGCCCTGAGGATAAATGCTGTATGTCTGCATTCCACCATCTTCAATATGAATGGCACTATGAGCAATAGAAATATTTATAGAACAGGTAAACGTATATAGCATAAAAATACCCTAATGGTGAGGAATGATACTTTGAAATCGTGTCTTCCATCCGAGGATATCAACACCAATAAATCCTCCCAATAATATACATATGAGAAGCTCTCGATGTGTAGCACTATTTCACCATTCTGTTGATAGGCTGAAAATCTTAATGTGACGGCATTGCTATTGTTTTCTTTCTCAGAAATTAACACTGAGGTCTGGAGCAATACTATTCAATGTAACACAAATTGACTGGTTGAAAACCTTTTTCTACACCTGTAACATTATCTCCCATTAGGATGCAAGTTTAAAAGGAAACCTTTACATTTTGGAGATCGTTGCACAGCTTTAAGCTCTTTCTGATGACACCTTCTTAAAGAAGGTATGTAACAATACTTGCAATGACTTTGAAATAGTTTGAGTTTTACTGAATTATAAACAGCCTAAGTCGATATTTGCAATTAAGAGAAATTAATCTTCACATCTAGGCTTCATTGCTAAGTCACGTGGCTGCTTAGTTTTCTCTGCCCCATGTGGTGCCCATGTTAAAAATTATTTGTTGTACTGATGATTGATTAACCTTAAAATTGGGTTTTTTACTAATTTTGGTGCCTCATGGACCGTGTGGATTTTCCATGAATAGGTCTTTCATTCATTTAACTCCCACTTGGTGGAAGTCTGCTGTTTTCAGCTTCAGTCAAAAGGTTCACTCAGAGATGGACACAACAATTTCTTGTGCAGCCAAGCTTCATAGTAATTTCAGGGAAGTTCTGAGTGCTCACAGAATGCTGAATCTGATCTAGGTTCTTAGTGATATTTAAAAGCAGATTTTAACTACTAACTTTTGCAGTTAGTTTCAGTTCTGAGTTGCCCTAAAAATGGCTCTCCTATTTTATCTGTAGTTTAACGTACCTCATGGAGCACTGTGGGACTGGCAGTCTGGAAACAGAAGTAGGATGCATGAAAAAATAGCGTGGTCCCTGAAAATATCAAAATGGGATTCCCCTCACACACGAGTGTGAAAAAGTATATTGACGTGCCTATGCCATTGTAGGGCTAATACTGTTTGTCACTGGAAATTGACACTTTAATTATTGAGGCTTATAAACATTAAGCACCCATTCTGAACTCTGAGTGTTAGACCAAACCCAGAGGTATAACAGATGCAATACTATAAGAAGACAAAAGAAGGTGCTACTGACATCTTAAAAAATACTGTTTAACTGACAGCATAAGCAGTTAGATCTTAAAGAAGCTTGTTAGCTGTGGTGCAGTTCTTACAGAAGCTTCCCATGTGACAAATAAAGTTGTTCACTACCATATCATTTGTTCAGTGCAGGGCTGATGCCTACAGGTTATACTTTGAGAAGCAAATGAAATGATGTGTGTTTTAAAATTAAATCCGTTGGTAGTACATGGCTTCTTCAATAGTAGGAAGGTATTCCTGAAAGATGTCAGTGGGAACCATGATATAACTCCAGCTGACAATCTGCCTTAATCATCAATTAACTTACATTTCTTGGTAGGCCCTGTTTTTACACTCATCTGAATTAAATAAATAAATAAAAAAGCAAAGAGCTGATATTAAGACTACTTTAAAAAAAAAAAAAAAAAAAAGCACAAGCCATATGTGTTCTGCGTTCGTGCAATTTGAGAGGAGACAGAAGAAATAGGAAGGATAGGGTGACCAGAGAGCAAGTGTGAAAAATTGGGACGGGGGTAGGGGGTAATAGGAACCTATATAACTAAAAGACCCCAAAATCAGGACTGTCCCTATAAAATTGGGACATCTGGTCACCCTAAGAAAGGAGGACTTTCAAGGACATAACATTTAATATGTGAATGTTGAGTTAATCACTCAAAAGAAAACAGAAAAATCCATTGTATGTTATTTCCCCTCACAGTGGGGGGTGGGGGATGGAGCTGGTACCTGTTGGTATAAAATGCTCTCTTGGATAGAACTGTGACTGGCTGTGTTTGAGGAAATGAAAAGCCATTAAAAAAGGATAATGGAATAAAACGTGCAGTGAGATGTTCAGGGAACCCATCAATAAAAGGAGGGCAAGCAATTGCAAACGACAGCCCACTCTAAATGTAGCTCTATTGCCAGAGGACAGAAAATTGAGAGAGAATTTGCAAACAATTGAATTTATGGTAATAGAATGTAACCATATCCCACCACCAGGACAAAGCACTGACTGAATAAACGTGGGCAGAAAAAAGTACACCAGTGCCCGTTGGAAACACATTTTTTCTTATTAACTCTTGGAATTGGGAATTGTCATTGTCTGATGCTAAGGTCTAATGCACTACAAAATGCATTAGCACTCAGTGCCAGCGGCAACAGGCCTGCCTGCTGCTGCCATGAGGTTAAGGATGAGACCAAAGTTTATTCCAGAGGTGAACATCTGGGAGTATGCTCCAATGTGTACTCAAGCACACTTTTTATGATAGTTGGATTTGATGGTGCTTGCAAAATCATATCTAGATTTAGATACTGACTTTCCACAGTGGCTCAAGGGATAATTACCGAATGTAAGTTAATTAAAACACCAGGTGCCTCCTTTGTTCCTGTTAGGTAGAAGTACTTAAATAGATATGAAATATGATACATTGTTGCAGTGTGTGATCTAACTTCCTTTGTTTGTGTTAGGAGATGATTGCTCTTTTCTGAAGGGATGCTGCTGCTGTCTTGATCATTTACTATTTGGTATCTCTCTTGTCTGCAAAGTCTTCTATTAAGGAAACCCAAATATGTGTTTTTGATTGTTTCAGTATACAGCACTGAGCAAAAGTTTAGTCATAACCAGAATTAAATAACCAACTGGCTTGCACTATGTGTTTTTATTTCTTGAGAAGTTGCAAAAAAGGCCTTCTGAAATGTGTGTTAAAATAAATATTTGAGTGATTTTTTCTTGTTGTTGAGGAAATAGTGTGTTTTCACTTCCAAGATCTCTGTGGTAAAAAAAATAAAAACAGGTTCTAGTATTTTCCAGATAATTAACTGGAGAAACCTGATAATTTTGTTGAGAAAGAAGATTCTAAAACTGGTGGAATGGAATTGCTCTTGGGTTTGATAAGGGGCAACATTTTAAAGGTAAGAAACACACTGAAAAGAGACAGGAAAGAGAATTCAAGGAACAAAAAAGGCTTCTACAGACTATCAGGTATAGAATATAGTACATCTTGAAAGACTAGTGTCTGAGAGTCTGAATTCTCACTGAAATACTAAACCAGGCACATTCTACGCTAAGAAAGTTGCAGTGACCTTGTATGGATCACAGCTGAAGACTTCAATCGGGAAATAATTCTGAATGATCTACAAAATTCTGAAGGTATTAACCTGGCAGAGGACTGTGGGCAACCAGTGGGAAGAAAATACTTCATCTACACTGTTTGAAAGGAAAAGGAATTAAAACTGAAGACTGACAGACAAGCAAAAACTAGAAATCACTAAAGAAGTACATGTTCCCCTTCTGACTAACCTCATAGCAAGAAGAAATGAGTCTCAAGACTCTGTTCAGAATCTAGCTAAAAATAAAGGCGAGCAGTGCCAGAAAACTCTACTAATGCAGCAAAACCAAAAGTCAGAAAATTGCAGGTCCAGATGTGACTATATGCCTATGCTAAGCAAGAGGGTGCTGTGCATAGCCTGGGCCGGAGTAAGGCATACTCGACTGTTGTTGAGACTTTAGGAAAAGATTTGTTGTAAGATTAAAATATAAGCTATTTTAATTTTTCCCCACTAGATAAAAAAGCACTCCTGCTTTATATATGAAAACAAGTATTCTTGTGTCCAAGATAGTAGCAAAAGTCCTCTGAATAGCCTTTAATGCTGCTGACCAGTGCCAATGCTTGTGGGATCCAGAAGTCATGTTCAGGTTCTTTAATCAGTTGGCTCTGTTGATTCCTCTCTGAGGATGTGCTTCCTGATCACGAGAGTCCTTGGATGCAGGAGGTCCATTTTTGTCACCTCTAGCTGAACGTGGGAAAGAGGCCATTGGGGAAGATGATGAGGTGCTTAAGCCAGCAGTGCTGTCAGTGTGTAGATGACTTCACTTTACTTCCACGTTTCGTCACTTCCAGAAGAATGCCCTTTCCTTGCTGTCCAAGTGCCTAGCCAACAAAAGGATGGGAATGAGCTGATTGAGTGTCATTGCAGTAAGGGGGAACCCTAACATTTGATGTTCCTGCATGTACCCCAGAACTTGACAGTACCACAGTCAGCCATTTTGTATGTTCAACCACGGCTAGCTAGAAGTAATTTTTAGGACCCTGAGAGGCAAGGCCATGCAACTGAAGTTTGCAGTTTTGCTATCATAATGGGAGTTTGGGACAGGGAGTTACTGTTCAATAGAAGTGAATGTACTGTGAAAATAAAAGAAATGTTTGGACAAGCAACCTTGATTTTAGGTGCCTCTGACATGTAAGTTTTATTGTTATGATTAGATATGCTTTGCTGATAAAGAGAATAATGAATTGTTCTTGGCTGTTGCTAGGGAAATTGTTAGCCTATTAGGGGCTATTATGAGTTATGTGCTTCATTTGGAGAAAATGTATAAAATGTTTAGTTAGAAAGTATGCTTTTCTTTGAGCAAGGGCTTGACACCTAAGTTCCCAGCAATCAGACAAAGAAAACCCACCCATCCAGTTTTTATGAAATATTCCTCAGGCTGCAATAATATAAGGAAAAGCTGAGGACAGAGTATTGAGTCAATACTCAACCTGGCTGGGTTACTTGAAGTACTGGTATCTGGGGGTAAGCTTAAGTCCTCACCCACAGGCTTTCAAAAAAGTGTGGCGCAGGTGAGAGAAATGCCTTAAGAAATCAGCTGAAAATGATATCGAATGGTACATCTACACTTCAAGTTGGGGGCATGATTCCCAACTAGAGGAGACGTACCTGTGCTAGCTCTGATTGAACTAGAATGATAAAAACAGTGTAGCTGTGGCAGCAGGAGGGGCTAGCCATTCCGAGTACATGCCTAGTATCTCAGGTGAGTACATTTTAGGCAGTTTGCCTCTTGCACCCAGGGCCGGCTCCAGCATTTCTGCCGCCCCAAGCAAAAAAAAAAAAAGAAAGAAAGAAAGAAAAAAGCCGCGATCGCAATCACGATCGGCGGTGGCAATTGGGAAAAAAAAAAAAGCCACGATCGGCGGCGGCAGTTCAGCAGCAGGTCCTTCGCTCCTAGAGGGAGTGAGGGACCTGCCACCCCCGAACTGCCACAGGTGCCGTCCCTCTCCCTTGGCCGCCCCAAGCACCTGCTTGTTAAGCTGGTGCCTGGAGCCGGCCCTGCTTGCACCACTGCAGCTATGGTCTATATTTAACATATTAGCTTGATCAGAGCTAATGTTATGTCTCCTTGGGATAGTAACCACATCCCCAGCTCAAAGTGTAGATATGCCCTAAGCTGGCTGTCTTTAGCCACAGGTCCCACAGAGAACTGAGCCAGAGCCTTAAGATTTAGTGTCTACAAAATAGAACCAATAGCAGCCAACTGCTATCATTGTTAATATTTGCCTTGGGCAAGATGCAACCTGTGACCTGTAAGCCCCAAGGGCTGTGCCTCTGGGTTAAAGATAAGGGCACCTGTAGGCTACACTGGGCTGTGGTCTCAAGCTTGTGTCCCCTCCCCTCTAAACATTAATTATGTAATTAATGTTGCTGCTGCTTAACTCCTTGTTCTGCAGAGGGAGTGCTTTGATCTTGAAAGCTTTCCATTTAATACTTGTTTCTCAAGACTAACAATTCATAAATTTTTGAGAAGTCCATAAATGAAAGAGGCAGAACCTTAAGAGCTAAAACAGTGCTACTGAAAGAAACCAGCGTCTCAAACTAGGAGGTGGTGTAGTGTTGGCAGCGTTCAAGTGCTCTTGAGACACTTGACTTTAATTGTGGAGGGAGTGTTAGGTAATGTGATTGTCTCTTGAAAAATGTTTAACCTTATGCTTGTCTTACCTGTTAGCATTTCACTGAAGTACTGATTACAAACAACATTTCAGAAGTGTTGTCTTTATAACACTGACTTTGGTGGATTGTCAACCAGATACATAATGGCATGAGTGTGATACGTCTATGAGGTGTCTGAAATTCTCATTTAATTTTCCTACTGAAGATCCATCATATGGTGAATTCACTAGGTCTAAAAATTCAGGACTGAGCTCTGACCTCGCAAAGAGGTCATGGAGACACCTTGTATTCATGTGGGGAGAAGTAATGGTAATGAGGGATGTCTACCTTAAAATTTTTTCACTGTTTCCTTCCCTGATAGTTAGCTTGTTGTGTATTTGAGATTCATATCATGGCACTAAATTATCACAGAAGCAGCTGTTCACATGCTGACATAAGTTGTAAGAAGAGGTTTGATGGGGACAGTGGGGGAATTGGTTGTACCCAGGGCATTTGGATTGTGAATTGCATTTTATTTTTACTACCCAGAGTTCAGGGACTTAGGATAAAGGTTTTCAGTTTTGGCCAGTGTAAATTGTCAGCAAATTAGGATGTGTTTTGGTTTTGCAAAACCCTGTTTGTCAGGTATTGCTTGTTTGAGAACAAAGCTGGGGTGGTTTGGATCTTGGTTACACTTTTTTCAAATCACCAAAATGCAGGGTGATTTGGATAAAATGTTGTGGTTTTGTGACTTGTGTAATAGCAATTGTTTCAACTCTTCCTGTTGATCCAACAATTCTTTTTTTGGGTCTTCTAGAGGCTAATATATGGAGGAAGTGATCAACAATACAAACATGATGTGGGACTTATGCATAGGCAACATATGCAACTGCATAGGGCTTCATGTTCGAGGGATCACTGAGCAGACAGGAAAGCCAAATTGATGTTGAACCTGGATTGGTTCATGGTCAGAAGAGGTCTTTGCTATTTAGATCAACTGCTTTCAGCTGTGTTCCTTCTTTTTAAATCTTGAGGCCAATGCAAAGGATTCTAGGGATTGTAAGGAAGGATTATACTAAAAATTTTATAGAGAGCAAGTTGGAACTGATAGTTACAAACAGTTGAAATAGAGATCTGTTTTGAACTGCCACAGGTTGGTTTGGGAGACCCGGGTTGCTTAGGTGGGAGGCAAAAAAAGTTAAGACCGTACTTGAATAAAGTTGGAGTGGGGGATTACAAATACGTTTTCACTAGTTGCATACTGAACCAAATTGAGAAAAAGGTGACTCCCCTTTTACCCCCCAGCAAATTAAGCCAATAATACCAGCATCTACAATTGTGGACCTGCTTTTGGATTGTGGGTACAGATCTGAATACCTGAGCCTGCAAGTATCATATTGGGGGTATAAATCAGGTAGTGTGTGTGTGTGGAGGAGGATGGGGAGTAGAGGGTGCAACAGCATTCTGTTTGGTGCCTGCAATTCATTTTGAGGGTAAAAAATTAGATGCAGATTTTGCAAGTGCCGTTTGTTCCCTTAAAAGGGAACCAAACTTCAGAGTCTCATGATAACTAGGACATGGCAAATTAAAATTTTTCCAATTGTGTGTTTCCACTGGCTAGCACTGATAACTGCAACTAATATTTATCCAGATGAATGAGTGTAGGCATCAGTTTTAGCCTTTAGCTGTCATCAGTCACGTATGTCATTGTGCAAGTCTCCCTGACATGCCATTTTCTTTTGCTGCTGCATCACGATTACTTTAGCTGATTTTTTGCTCTTCCCCTTGCCCATTGTGTTTATTACAGCCATTCATCAGGCTATGTCAGGGGTATATTTCATCGAAATACAAGAGAGGAATCCAGTCCATCAGTTATCTTTTGTCAAGAGACTATTTTGAAACTTTCTTTGTAAGGTCAGTAATATTTCGTGTCTAATGTGATTGAGTATAGTCAATGTACGACCTTACCAAAAGGGAAAATAAAAGGCTAGTCTGGCACCATTTGACTTGTAGGGTATGATAGTGCAAGGTACTGACTGCCATTATTGCCACTCTTCATTTGGTCATATTTACCTTCTATTTACTGGGGGAAGTAAGTTCTGTCATAAAAGGTTGCCATTCACTGAGCAGAATCCATCTAACTCTGTATCGTGGAATATGATAACATTATAAAACTCATTCCAATCTCTCTGGGTCAGAGTTCAGCTTCTTTGCTCTGAAATCCTGTAGGGGAATTCATTCTATGTTCAGTGTCAATTGCCTCTTCCTTTGGCAAAGCTGCATATGTCTTCATTTTTCAAATAGAGAGGGTGATGCATAAGACATACGAAGACACTGCCTCAAAGACATGCAGCCCAGGAAATTGGCCTTGTGTTTTGGGCCTCGGATCCAAAAGTGTGATTTGTACATTTCATTCCCAATATTCTGATCAGCAGATTTCTGTTGACTAAGCGTAAGTAGATTTCACAGAATGTAGAAATTATTACAGTATTTGAAGAAAACATTAAAAAAGATTAAAGACTGCAAATAATGTAGTGGAAATTTATTTACAGGACTTGGTGAAGATGATAATCACATTGAAGAAATTCTCTATCAGGCTGCTAAGAACACCTTTGATTAATGGAAAAATGTAAGGGCTTATTTTTCAGTGCCTGATTTCCATATGCAAAGTTGCATATGTATACGCATGCATTTGCAATTTGAAGTGGCAAAAAGCTGTGCAGGGATTTAAAAAGATGACAGAAGCTACCTATTCATACGTGTTAAAATTTGCACCCACAAGACCCACTTCTCCTGACTGTTGGCCCTGAGGACTCGGGGGGATGTGACTGTTGGGGTCCGTCATGCTGCCTTGCCTGATAGACCTATGTGACCGTGTGGCTTCAGAGGATGATGCCAGAGAAGTGTTGAGCATGTTCATCAGCTCCCCCAACTCTAAAGCGGGGAGTGGGCTCTTCTGACAGGCAAAGGAGCCATAGAGCTTGAAAAGAAGCATTCATGACTGACATCTCTAAAATGCAGGTTAGGGAGGACTGACTGGGATATGTGGCAGGAGACTGATATAAGACAGTTTTCTAAACTAACCTATTGGAGAGTGGGGGGAGTTGTCCTTCCTATGGAACAGGTAGGGGGCTGGCCCCCCGAAGCCATTGCTCTCATGATGTCCACAAAAACCAGAGCAATTGATGTGAAGGTCCAGTGTCTCCACGTAACTCTCAGCCCCTCTTTTGTGTGACAGCAGGAAGAAGAACCCCAAGAAGCTTGTTCCCCTGTAGTCCCAGCTGATGGCTGCCCTCAGGCATCCCCCTTGGGTGAGTTTTGCTTTGAGAGGGGCCACCAAAGTAAGATAATACTAGCAGTAGTTGTACGCTGCATAATTCGTGCAAAGGCAACTATGCTGTGGAGAGCAGCCCTGGCCCCCTCATGCACCTGTGGGCTGTAAAATGAGACCCTAACACTGCCACTTGCACTCCTTTTGCCACCCTCACACCCTACCCAGCTTTCCCTCTACACATGGAAATGCACGGGACAGTCTGACCTTTTCTCTGTCACAGAAGCTATAGGTCCTCAGCCTATCCCTTTGTTTACTGCCTTGTTAATTGACTTAATGAGAATCTAACTCTCTAGCAGATCCTGAGTAAATTAATTGAGGGAATTGTGTTTATAATCTGCCTTGAGAGTCCTGGTCTTCTGTTCCAGCACCACCAAGGAAGGATTGATTGGTTTGGTCTCTTGAAAGGAAATAGCTACATCCTCTCCCACCACAAGACAGAACTTGACTGCTTCCCCAAGGCACAGCAGGTCACATGGGGCTGGCATTTGTATCCAGAGAAAACTCCTTTCTTGTGTTTGAATGTGTGATCCTAAATCTTGCTTGCTAAAATTCTAGCATATAAATCACCGGACTTTAGGCCTTGTCCACACTCCATTGGAAATCACTAGTGACTGCCATGTTTTAGTGACAGCCTGGACCAGTCCACACAAGAGATCCACTTCCTGGACACTAAAGTGCAAATAAGTGATGGTCACATAAATACCACCCTATACGGGAAACCTACTGACCACTATACTTACCTACATTCCTCCAGACCACATCACATGATCCATTGTCTACAGCCAAGCCTTAAGATACAACCGCATTTGCTCCAATACCTCAGACAGAGACAAACATGGGATCTCTATCAAGCATTCTTAAAACTACAGTACCCACCTGGTGAAGTGAAGAAACAGATTGACAGAGCCAGAAGGGTACCCAGAAGTCACCTACTACAGGACAGGCCCAACAAAGAAAGTACCGGTAACAGAACGCCACTAGCCATCACCTCTAGCCCCCAACTAAAACCTCTCCAGTGCATCATCAAGGATCTACAACCTATCCTGAAGGACGATCCCTCACTCTCACAGACCCTGGGAGACAGGCCAGTCCTCACTTCAGACTGCCCCCCAACCTGAAGCAGATAGTCACCAGCAACTACACACCACACAACAGAAACACTAACCCAGGAACTAATCCCTGGAACAAACTCCATTGCCAACTCTGTCTGCATATCTATTCAAGGGACCCCATCATAGGGCTTAACCACATCAGCCACACCATCAGGGGCTCGTTCACCTGCACGTTCACCAGTATGATATATGCCATCATGTGCCAGCAATTCCCCTCTGCCATGTACATTGGCCAAATCAGACAGTCTCTATGCAAAAGAATAAATGGACACAAATCAGACATCAAGAATTGTAACATTCAAAAACCGGTAGGAGAGCACTTCAGTCTCCTTGGACACTCAATAACAGACTTAAAAGTTGCCATTCTTCAACAAAAAAACCTTCAAAAACAGACTTCAATGAGAAACTGCAGAACTGGAATTAATTTGCAAACTTGACACCATCAAATTAGGCCTGAATAAAGACTGGGAATGGCTGGGTCACTACAAAAAATAATTTCCCCTCAGTTGATACTCACACCTTGTCAACTGTTGGGAATGGGCCACATCCACCCTAATTGAATTGGCCTCTTTAGCACTGACCCCCCACTTGGTAAGGCAACTCCCATCTTTTCATGTGCTGTATTTTTATACCTGCCTACTGTATTTTCCACTCCATGCATCTGATGAAGTGGGCTGTAGCCCACGAAAGCTTATGCCCAAATAAATGTGTTAGTCTCTAAGGTGCCACAAGGATTCCTCAATGTTTTAATGTGACGAGCATGACATTAATAAGCTTCCCTTCACCCAGGGTAGACAAGAACACTTTTCTGAGAACCATGTTAAGAGAGATCTCTAAGGTCTTGTCTAGATTAGGATTTAAAGGTGTTAAGGTAGCATGTGTGTGTTACCCAAAATTGGGCCAGCTAGTAAGCTTAGGGAGGACTAATAACCCACCAGAGTTTGGCAGAAAGCAGTACATTTATTATATTGATAGCTAAGCTCAAAAGAAGGGGGAGGGGGTCACACTCACATACTCACGCTCCCAGGACAGACACGGCACTGGAGATGTCAGGATCCTTGAAAGTAAGTGTCCCACAGCACAGCAATGGATAGTGTGATGAAGGTAAGTCTTCCCGAGGCATGAGGGAATGCAACGCAGCGAACCACTGGCCAGGTGGTCCGGGCTGTCATAACTATAAAGGGAAGGGTAACAGCCCTCTTGTGTACAATACTATAAAATCCCTCCTAGCCAGAGACTCCAAAATCCTTTTACCTGTAAAGAGTTAAGAAACTCAGGTAACCTGGCTGACACCTGACCCAAAGGACCAATAAGGGGACAAGATACTTTCAAATCTTGGTTGGGGGGGAAGGCTTTTGTTTGTGCTCTTTGTTTTGGTGGTTGTTCGCTCTTGGGACTAAGAGGGACCAGACATCAATCCATGCTCTCCAAATCTTTCTGAACAAGTCTCTCATATTTCAAACTTGTAAGTAAACAGCCAGGCAAGGCATGTTAGTTTTATCTTTGTTTTCTCAACTTGTAAATGTACCTTTTACTAGGGTGTTTACCTCTGTTTGCTGTAACTTTGAACCTAAGGCTAGAGGGGGGTCCTCTGGGCTCTTTAAGTTTGATTACCCTGTAAAGTTATTTTCCATCCTGATTTTACAGAGATGATTTTTACCTTTTTCTTTAATTAAAAGCCTTATTTTTAAGAACCTGATTGATTTTCCCTGTTTTTTAGATCCAAGGGGGTTGGATCTTGATCCACCAGGAGTTGGTGGGAGAAAGGAGGGGGGATGGTTAATTTCTCCTTGTTTTAAGATCCAAGGGGTTTGGATCTGTATTCACCAGGGAATTGGTGAAGAGTCTCTCAAGGCTACCCAGGGAAGGGAATTAGCACATTGGGAGTGGTGGCAGCGGACCAGATCTAAGCTGGTAGTTAAGCTTAGAAGTTTTCATGCAGGCCCCCACATCTGTACCCTAAAGTTCAGAGTGGGGAAGAAGCCTTGACACGGGCGAAGGGCCTTCACGGGAGGTACAAGCTTGTGAGTGCACTGATGAGCACATGGCCCCTTCCCCTTTTAAAGACCTGCCCCTCATGGCCTGCAACTAGAGATGACCTGGCCACGTCTTGTTGGTCACACTCCACCTCAGCCAGTGTCCATGCATTGGGTGTGTGAGTGCGGCCTAATCAGAGTGTCATGGCCTGTGACTAGAGATGACTTGGCTGCGTTTGGTTGGGCACACTCCACCTCAGGCAGTGTCCATGCAGTGTCTATGCATTGGGTGTGTGAGTGCTGCCTAATTAGAGTCCCAGACACCTTGTCTATCTGGGAGCTCTTCTGATCTTCCAGCTGTTCAACCAGCCCATTCATCCCACAAGCATTCCAGGAGGGAGAGGTGGGGGGAAGCCACTTCACAGATATTCAAAGAGGGAGAGGAGACAAGGGGGGGGGGAGTGTAACAGACCTTTTGAGCATACAGGTTATACATAGCTACAGATTACTGCTGTTCCTACAACAGTGTGAATCTGCACGGACTATTGGCCATTTTAGTGTGTCCAAAACTTGGAAAGGGAGTTCCTCACTTGAGTAGCCCCACTGCTTCAACTCATATAGAAGTGGAAAACAATATGGTAATGGTAAAGTCTTATGAGAGGTGAATTTCCTCAAACTTTCTGGGATAGCTAACTGCTCACCCAAAAAGGAGAAGTCCAGAAGGTTTATCTTTATATTCAGGTTATAGTTTACAAATCATATTAGTCAGCCAACTCTATTACTTATTGTCCACAATCTGCTTTGGGATTTCAGTTTCCTTTTCCTCACAAGGCCCTTATTACTTTCTGCAGCTGGCATATTATGGAGACATGATTCACAGCCATATAGTTAAGGTTAAATTTTGCATTTTAAGCAGGGATTCAACTTTTGCTCCATATGAAGAATGCAACATAATCTCCCTAAATTACAGAAACAAATGCAATCAATGAAGGTTGGTACTGGTGGTCCCAGATTAGATTTAACTGATTTTTTTCATAAAGACATGTTACTTGCATTGCCTTCTGGTGTCACTGCTCAGGAGATAAATAGTGGGAAGATGTTAGGTAGGTTTTTTGTATACAAGTGTGTGTGTGTGTGTGTGTGTGTGTGTGTGTGTGTGTGAGAAAAACTGGATACAGCCCCTGCCCTCTCTGCATGTTTGCTCTGGCTGGGATATTCACAGGAGCCTAGTGGAGTTGGGTGCACAACTCCTTTAGACTGTCTCTGTTGACTTCTGCTCTACGCTTCTGGATTCCTACTGCTCTCCTATGGTTATTTAAGGGACAGTACCTTATTTTGGCATGTCAAATCTTTTTTTGTTAATTACATCAGACTCAAAGATGTAATTACCTGAGTCTAAAACTGAGTCTAAAACACAAACAATTTTTTAAAAATGGAATTGCAAATGTTGCCTTTGTAATGAACAGCCTAAAAATAAGATGGGCAAGTTTGAGTCTCAGTGTCTTATCAGACCAGACGATACAGAACAGCTGTAGAAGAAGATAGTCTCAGGTTTTTGGTTCAAATTTGTTAATTCAACACTGAGGTCAAAGGAGAATTTTGTTGCCACATGTAGAAGGAAAGCAGTTGCTGGTGTGCATTGGGCTTAATTTTCTTTAACAGCACTGCCTGTCTACAGTGAGCAGAGAGGAAAAGAAATACAACACTTGCTGCACCCAATTTTTTTAATATAGACACTGTAGTGTAGCTAGATGATGCTCTTTTGTTTATCATCACTGATGAAAATACTCGTCTATCTTATCTGTTTCTCATGCAGGTTTTGCTTGATATTTCTGTTGTTCAAGCCACTAAACATGAGCATACTTTGGATTCACAGTCTATTTTGGAGTCCAACTAAACTGTACCACTGCTGAGTTGTCTAGTGCCACAATTCCATTGTTACCTTATGCTGCTGATAGCAGTATGAAAGCAATTCAGGAAGCCTACTAGAAAAGTCCAATATCTGAGTGATATGAGATTATAGCCCAAATCTAATAAGGATAGATGAGTTTTATTTCCTGTTTAGCCACAAGCTTTGCTGGTAGAACAAGATATTAAATCAGGCTTCTAATATTATACCTGTGTTCTGAGCAGCTGGTCAGTTCCACTGATCTTCATCCCAAATACTTTCCTAACATTTTTCAGAGTAGCAGCCACAATCAACTCTTTTCAAACTAAACATCACAGGCCAAATGCACCTCTAGTGCATTCATTAATGTCAGTGAAGCTTGCTCGAAAAGATTCTGTTCTTCTCCTCCTACAGACCAATCTGTTGGGCTTTTAAACTAGTCCCTTGTAAATCCATGGTGTGTTTTTCCCTAATAAGCTCTTTATCATGTTGTAACATCTGTTATAGAAATTGACTGTGTGTAATTGCCCAATTTTAAGAGAAAAATATTACTTGTAATTGTTGCAGCTGTCTCTCCTTGCCTGATGTATTCCACTTCCCCTGTCGTGTGTGTCCCTTTGAAAATCTGATTCACAGCAAATCAACTTATTTCAGTTCAACAATAAGATTTCCCCCCCCCCCCTTGCTTGTGATTAAAATGTGGGATTATATTTAAATAAGTCATTTTGTTCTGTGCTTGCTCATAGTGCAGTTCTCCAGCTTACTGCATTTAAGGAGGGTCTTGCAAGATGCTCCTTTTTAAAATCCAGTTATCATAAGAGATAAGTTAATTTACTGTGTGATTTTTTTTTTCAAGGGGCAGAAAGTGGCTTCAACATATGGGAATAAGATTTATGCAGAATCTCCTCTGCATAAACGATGATAAGTTTTGGAATTGGGAATTTGAAACCATACTGAATCTGCCACTGAGTTGCTATGTTGCATTAGACAATCCCGTAAGCCTACTGTGCTTCAACGTATTCATTTGTAAAATGGAAAGGATGATGAAATGGAACTTCTCAAATTGAAAATCTCAAAATACGTTACTAATATTGTGATGTTGCAAAGGTTAACCAATTGTAAGAAAGGGGAAATCAGAACAGGGAAGCTGTGGCATGCAATCACTTACCCAAGGTATATCAGTAGGTCGATAACAAGATGTCGGCAGTGATTCGATCATAAACAAGTCAATGGCAGAGATGGAAATAGAATCTAGGATGAGGGATCGAACCAGGGGGAAAAAGTGGTACTGTCCCAAGTTCTGCTCCCAAACAAAGCTCCACACCTTTGAGATGGCTGAACCAGATGCCACTCACTGTAGAGAGATGCATGATGTGATCATCCTTCTTTATGGGCTTTGATGAACAGTGAAATAGTGATTATTTAAA
The DNA here is from genome assembly GCF_002925995.2 of Terrapene triunguis. NCBI lineage: Eukaryota > Metazoa > Chordata > Testudines > Emydidae > Terrapene > Terrapene triunguis. The sequence goes on from NW_020664909.1 coordinate 7,802,796, forward strand.
ATGTCAACATTGGTCTTGAGTTCCCTACTGAAATAAACAGAAGGAGTCCACACCCCTCTTAGCACTATTGTTTCAAGACATTTGCAGACTCGACCAGAAATAACTGCTTTTAATGACCATCTGAAGATTTTTCTTCAAAATCATAAATGCTAGCAACTTAATCTTTTCACATGGAACGTGGTGGGAAATACAGGGTATTACCCTCTAAAAGAGTCGGTAGTTTAACATGACTATGTTTACTGACATTATAAGTGGTTAACCCTTTTCTAACAAATGGCTTTTTATAGCGCTCTGTATCACAATGATATGTGGGAGACAAGGTGGGTGAGGTAATATATTTTATTGGACCAACCTCTGTTGGTGAAAGAGACACGCTTTCGAGCCACACAGAGCTCTCTTTCAGCTCTGTGTAGCTCGAAAGCTTGCTCATTCACCAACAGAAGTTGGTTGTGTAAAATATATTACCTCATCCACCTTGTGTCTCTAATATCCTGGGGCCAACATAGCTACAAGAACAACACTGCAAACAATCTTATGTGGCTGAGTTCTTCTAATTTGATGTTTTTTCTAGATGGGGGTGGTCAGGGAATAGAATGTGCATGTAAACAAATTTATTTGGTGCAGGGTTAAAAAAGGAGAAAACCGTCGTTCTGCCACAGTTGAAGTAGAAGCAGCAACTAACAGGCAGGGTTAATCTTACAGGCATCTAGTTTGCCTTGGAAAATAATGGCTCTTTGCAGCCTTTAATTTGCTGGAAACCCTCAGTCTGACTCTGTCATAGTAGTTTTTCTTTGTTAGTGCGTTGTGGTGGTTGTGGGTATTTTGTTTTGTTTTAAATAGCATTTGCTTTTCCTGTCAGCTGTACTCTGTGACACAGTGTTTAGAGATTTATGTTGGTTCTGGCAGGGGAGAAGGTGATGCTCCAGAGCTGACTGGGGTGTAAGCGAGAAAGGTAGTTGTTTTCACTTATTATCCTTGGACATTTATGTTTCACTGTGAAGGCTGAATATATAGTTCCTTAATAGCCTGAATTTCCTAGAGACGTCTCATCTTTTGATTTGTTGACCATCATTGCTGTTTGGCTTTTAGCTATGTCATGAAATTTAAAGCCTCAAACTGACGTATGGATTAATTCATTGCAGGAAGGATCTTTCCCACCATGATCCTACTTTCTAGTAATGTCCTGAAAATGGCCCTTGTTTAATCCGGGAAGTCACTAAGATAACTTGCAGTGTTTCTAACAGTTAGAACACAGGACAGAGAGTCCGGGTTCCTGGGTTGTAACCCTAGCATTGCCATTTTGCTTGATTTGGGACCTCAGACGAATCAATTCATTTCTGTGCCAGCTTCCCAATCTCTACAATGGAGAAAACAGTATTTATCAGCTACATAAGGATGGTTAAGAGACTTCATTAAAGGGACATTGTCAGGTTAATTTGGCCTCAAAGCTTCTACAGAACTAAAGGCCAAATGAAATGTTGGCATAAGGGTTTGTCTTTAATTCTAGTAGACACAGTATTTTAAAAAAAAAAACCAAACTCGACCCTATTGTGTCAGCAACCAGTGCACTGAGCTTGTGCAAGCCAGCCTGGAAATTATTATATGCAAAAGTGAGTCTGCTTTCATGATCCAGTCCAAAAGAAATAATAATAATAATAATAATAGAGTAAAAAGTAAATATATATTTTTAAATATGATTGTTTCAGAAACAAAAGTTGCTGTTGCAAAAATTATTTTTGAAATGAAGATGACTTTTAACTTTATCTGCATGAGGATGGTTCTGGAAGGTCTCCAGATGAAATTGAGGCCCCACTGTGCTAGGCACTTTGCAAACACAATGTGAGAGATAGTCCTTATCCTGAAGAACTAACACTGTAAATAGACAAGATGCACAAAGGTTGGGTGAGGAAACAGAATAGTAAAGTCACTAGCCTGTGATCATGCAGCAGGCCAGTTGCAGAAACAGGAGTAGAACTCAAGTTTCTTCACTCCTGTCCCAGTGTCCTGTCCCATTAGACTAAACTGCCCCCTCCCCCAATCTGAGTGGCCCTTTAATCATAACTCAGTGAGTTGCTTTGTTGAAAGTTGCCTGATAACAGTAGTTATTACTATTTTCAATGAGGTTCAAAACCAAAACAGGGTGGGCAATGTAGGAATATTGGTGCTAAACATCAAGCAAACCTAAAAGGTTAGTTTACTTTTTAATGAAATTCCTTCTTCAAAGTATATACTGCTTTTTCATCTGGGAGCAGTGCTTCCTTTAAGCAATGTTTAGAGGACGCTAGTTTGCAAGGGTAATCATTCCTTGCCTCCAGCAGGACTAGCTCAGGCCCCTGCATTTCTGAAAAGGTTCTCTTTGTGAATAATTGAATTTGTCTCTAGAGTTCAAGATTTCTTTTTCTGTGGGACCGACTGCCGTTCTTCTTTCTTCTTGGTTGCTGCTTACTGTAATTGAGGGAGAAGAATTGTATTGCAATTGAGGTTTTTTGTGAACATGAAGTATAATGGAGGGAACCGGCATGACTTCCATGGAAAAAGTCATTTTTATCATTCAAAATGCCTGCTTCGGTGGTGAATGCCTCTGCAGAAAATAATTAGAGGACCCCTACAGCCATCCCCCCCCCCCAAATTGGATACACTTACTGTCATAAAGTGGATGAGATGAATTTGAGTTATTCGATGTGATGTACCGATATGAATTGTCAGTGCCATCTACTGGCTGCAAATAATAATTGGTCTCCTACATTCAGAAAATGTCAGACAAATACTAAATCCACATAAGAATTCTGAGGGTGCTTGAAAGTACACATAGTTTGCATTCATAGAACACCTTTTTACATAAAGTGTCTGAGTGCTTTACAGAATGAAATGCACATTATACAATCCAACCACTATCGAAATGATCCCACCTATGTGGTGGAAAGCAGTAACTATTCATAAACATAGCAACACTAAGTTTGAGACAAACATTGAAGAAAATTAGGAGACCCAAGTGGAACCTGCAGAAGGAATTCAAAGAGGCAGAAAGTAATTTCCGTAGCTGGACTTTAGACAAGGCACTGGGGCTAACATTCTTACAAAAACAGGAGTTGGATCTTTAATGATGAACAGCTGTAGTATGTTTGTCTTAAGTCTTCTCCAAAAGACTCTGCTGGGGAGTCCCCCTCATGCTATGCTACCCACATCCAAAAAAACACTATCTCAAGGCTTACCTACACAGGCTTTTTCTGAATCTTTCAACCTTGCACTACCAGCAGTGCAGCTCAAAGACCTCTTGGTACTAATGTACACTGACCTGCCACCAGGTCTTCTAGAGCTGCTTTTAAGCAGACATAGACCACATGGTGATAAAAAATTCAAGACTGCTACACGGGGACATGTGCTGAGTGGCTAGCACCTATGGAGTTGCATCTCCAATGGAGAAACTCATTGTTGACAATCTCCAGTGTGCCATCTACTGAGCCATCACCTCTGCAGAAACATTCTATTCAGTCTCCTAGCCCAGGCTCATTTAGCTTTGTGAAAGCTTACAGGTTCTCACAATGTTACGTGATATGATGGCAGAGACCTCTTCCTCCTGAGGGAAACAGTCCTTCTGTTAAAAGGTGGTGGTGATTTTGGATGGTTTTCATGCTCTCTGTTCATGAGTATTACAAAGAAGCACTTGGTGGTAGGGATACAGCTAGTAGGTGGAGACAAGTTTTGCATCTCAGATATAATTGTAGATTACATTGGCAGTTGTTACCTGTTGATGTTGATCTGTCATTCCTGTGGACGGGATGTTGTGTTCAGAGTAAGACTTGTGAAATCTGGAGGCAGGTTGGGGGGAAATGGCTTGCACATCAGCAAGCCACAACACGAATACTGAGTGACGGCACTCAACCAATGAAACTCGATATAAAACCATAACATTGTCAGACCATCTCTCATTGGGGGAGCAAACTTTGAGGTCAGGCCAAATGACCTACTGACTAAAAAATGCTGCTGAGTGACCTTTGTGTGAATGCCTCCTACAACACACTGCCCTTGTGCTGTCTTTTCAAATTGTGATGTATGTTTTTGAGATCAATAAAAGCTGCTCATATGAGGTTTTTCTGGCATATCACACAAAAGCCTTTCCCCCAGTAGTTCAAAAGTTCGTTGCTGGGAACTGCTCAGCAGGGGCAGATAGAAGAACTCTATTCATGGATCCCCCTCAGAAGTTTGGAGTTAAGTTGATTTGTCTTGGACTCTTGTTTTTACAGCTGGCTGAGAAGTCAGCAGTTTATCTATTGCTGCTGTTCCCTGAGTTGGAAACTGGGCAGTGCACATGTCAGAGTGCATTTTTGCTTCTCCCAAATGACTGCTGAAAACTATGGTTTGAATGTCTTGTTGACCATACAGCACCTCATTGCTTCCGAGAATAGTCATGACTTTTACTATGTTGGCAGCACAACTGTCTTAAGGATGGGGTCATGATTTAAAGTAATGAGGACAAGAGATGGCATTGGACTTACAAGCAAAGATTTACCCCCCCAGTCGCCTATGTTTAGGAATGGGGATGCCGGATTCTGGCTCAGCTAGGGTGACCAGATGTCCTGATTTTATAGGGACAGTCCTGATTTTTGGGTCATTTTCTTATATAGGCTCCTATTACCCCCCCCCCCCCCACACACACACACACACCCGTCCCAATTTTTCACACTTGCTGTCTGGTCACCCGGGGCTCAGCTAGAGCACAATTTCACTGATTGGTAATAGGGTCAGGTATTGCCTTTGTGTGAGGGGTACTCACCCTGCTTCTGTCTTGCTGTTTCGTTGTCATTTTAGAAAAAGTAATCCAAGGATGAGCAGAAGAAAAGGCTCAAAACCAATTTATTCTGTTTGAAAAACCATTACCAGTGCACTAAACTTCCTAAAAAAATAGACCTTGAGCTGCATATGAAAAGCAACGGTGTATAAAATAAATAGTTTCCCACTGTAAGTGTGCAGCTCAGAGTTATTTTTGTGAAAATAGAGCCCTATTGCCATAAAATAAAGTGACACTGGTCCTCAGCATATATTGAGTTATTTACTAGGCCCTATGTGCATGCAACCAGCATGTTGTCAATCTGTCTCTGTGAATCTGCATTGAGGACCACTAATTTTGGCTAAGACTGAAGCTCAGGCTTTGAAGTCCAGTTTAAAGTTTGCTTTTACATTATAAAACAAGCAGGAAAAACACCAAAACTCTTTTTAATGAAGAACAGCCACATGTATTAAAAAGAATGTCAACAATTAATCTAATACACAAGGAAAGGGGAAGAATAAAATTACTGGAGGAGAAACTGGCAGTGCTAGAATACTTTTTCTCATTTCTGTTTTGAAATTTGTCCCTTTATAAGGATACTGTACATTTCTTTACTGGAAGAGTGTACAGTTTAATGAAATGATCTAAAATTAATCTAGTTCAGTGATACTCAGATCTCAGTGATTAGGGAACCAAATTAGCAATCAACATTACCCAAAGAGCCACAGTAGTGTGACTTCATTGTTTCATTTACTATTTTATATATATTACAGCACATGATATTAAAACACTGTTATTTTGTCCAGTGAGAAAATATATATAATATTCTCACCGCAAACTGACTGACCAAGTATTCTACAATTGGTTAATAATACAGTAAAAGCATTCTGATTGGTCAATATATTAGATTGGTTAATAATTAAATCACAGTGTTTTAATACCATGTGCCACAAAGAGCGATAGGAAACACATTAAAGAGCCACTTGCAACTCCCAAGCGTCAATCTTAGTATCATTGATCTAGTTAAACCAGTACAAACCCTAATATAGATGTATTTAAACTGTTTGAACCTTACTAAATTTGTATTTCTTTTCATTGGTAATTTACCAATTTAAAATAAATTATTTATATACAAGGGTTATAACAGCAGTTTAAATGCACCTATATTAGGGATTTGCACCAGTTTAAGTAGATTTAGTTAAAGTGGTGGGGAACTTGTCTAGTATAGACAAAGTCCAAATGTCCCCATCTGTAATAAAAGGCATGGACCTTACTGAAATGCGATTGAGCAGATTGGGAAATGTGACTTGGTGGGGGGAGCAGTAAACAATAGGGATGCTGTGCAAGCTCCCAGAAACCCAAAACAATGCTGTAAGGAGGTGCGTCACCAGCAATAGTTCATCTGGTTTATGGTTTTACAAATGCTATGGGACAGTTCTGTGGGATTTCTGCTTCTTTGACACGGTGTAAGTGGGCACAGGATTTACACAATCTGTATGCTCCAAGTGCAACAGTTGTAAATTTCAAGAAGCTGACAATGACAACACTGCAAACTCAGCCTGCATGATTAAGTTGTACAGGATTTACCATACTAATTAGAACTTTCACCCACAATTCTGCAGTTTGTGATACTGTGGCAAATAATTAAACAGGAAACAGGACAAAAACAAAACAATCAGTATAACTGGAAATACCCCAATGGACTAATTCTCCGACCAGTGAATGTAGCATGTGGATTGTACACCAAACTACTTTGGAGGCACATGTGAAGGAAAAAACACTGATTCACCGATATTTTATGTAGTGCCATAGATGCATGTGGACCTTACCAAAATAAATAAACATGGAGTCCCTGCCAGGAAGAGCTTTCTAAGGGCCTGATCTTGCAAGCCTTTACTTACAGGAGTAATCTTTACAAATTAGAGTAGTTCCATTGATTTCAACTGTGTTAGTAGTAGTAGTAATAGTAATGGTTTTAGCAACACAGATGCTGTTAGCTCACATAATGTTGAACAAAGTTTTTCCTGCTTTACACTGAGTCCAAACCGTGTTCCGCATAATGTCAATTAACATTATAGTACAGAGGTGTTCATCAAGAGTAAAATTTGCTCGCCTCAATCAGGCCTGACAGGTTGAATTAACTTTGAGAACAAAATTCCTGTCTGCTCATTGACAGGTTCTTAAAAATGTAGGAGTACACTGCACAGCAAATAGTTGCATTTCTGTTAGTTACAATGCACCCCTGCTCTATACAGCACATCATATACGCTTCTTAAACATTTAGGCTATTTTCAAGAAGTTTACATTCATCTTAATAACTGTGTCCGTTCTGGAGTTCTACACAGAGAATGAGACAATATACTGGGTTTTGTATGTGAGCTGTAGAATATATGTGGTTTTCAATTTACAGTTTAGACAGCGTTTTCAGAGAGCATCTAGGGCAGGGGTTCTCAGACCTTTTACCGGTGAACCCTTTCACACAGCAAGCCTCTGAGTGTGACCCCCCTTCTACACTAAAAACACTTTTTAACATATTTAACACCATTATAAATGCTTGAGGCAAAGCGGGGTTTGGGGTGGAGGGTGACAGCCCACAACCCCCCGTGTAATAAACTCGCGACCCCCTGAGGGGTCCCGACCTCCAGTTTGAGAACCCCTGATCTAGGGTTTATATTTTGAATAAATCAGCCATGATCTTTACAGAAAGGTTTTAAAAGATGAACTAATTTTACCACACCAGATGTGAAAACCTCAGTTTCCTGTCGACGTTGCTCTTCTCTGAAGCCACGCTGAAATGGTGCGTCTGGGTTGATCAGAAGTGTTGGCTTCCTTTACAAAGAACTTGCAGCAATCACTAAAACAACTATGGAAATGTTAATGTAACACCAAGTGATGAAGATGGAGAAAAGGTGGCCTCCCTGTGCGTTGTATTTGTTCATCCTAACACATCGTGTTGCTGGTAAGTGTTTTATGGACTGAGCTTCTTTAATTTGGAAAAACCTGTTTTAAATTTCACATTAAGGCAAAAATCAAACTGCTAACAATGATATTGTGTTTCAAGGCAACTTTTTCATAACTACAGTAAGATACAGATTACTACTATTAAATGTTAACTAGATGTACTGACTAGCAAGTCAGCTTCTTCAAAGTTGTAAGCCATTTTCACAGTTTCTCTCATTGCAAAGAATTCACTCATTTTAACTCACTCATATGTTTTAGAAATGAGTGCTTCCCTCCTAACTGTGTGGGTTTTTTAACTTCCTCTTCCCCTCCTCTCCAAAATGTGACCATTAATTGCAGAACCATGATACTGACTGCTTTGAAATCCTGGAAAGATTTTTTTCCCGTCTGTGCACTGTATTAAGGGCTTGGAAAACAAGGCTGTCACTGGGAGTATGTCTCTACAACAGCTGGTAGGTATGATTCCCAGCACGGACGGACAGACATACACTAGCTCTGTTCAAGCTAGCACATCAAAAAAGAGCCATGTGACTCTGGTAGCAAGTGCAATAGCTCAAGTTAGCTGACTGAGTACAGTCCCACCTGGACCTAGGGTGACCAGATGTCCCGATTTTATAGGGACAGTCCCGATTTTGGGGTCTTTTTCTTATATAGGCTCCTATTACCCCCCCCCAACCCCCTGTCCTGATTTTTCACACTTGCTGTCTATGGAAATGTTAATGTAACCTGAACCCCCTGGCTACATACTTAGCCTGAGCTGCCACCCGCACTGCTGTGGCCACATTGCTCTTCTTAGCCTGCTAGATAAACCAGAGCTAGTATACGTATGTCTACTCAAGCTGGGAGTATCAGGGGAGCTTAATCAAAACCAGCCTTGTTAAAAATTAGAGTGGGGCCTGAAACTCATAACGCTTCATTTGTGCATCCTGAATTTTGAGGTACTTAAAACCCAGGGCTGTGTGCGCGTATGAATGTTGTGACTTGAGTCCAATTTCCAATTCAAAAAATAAAGATGTTCCAGGTACTGCAAGATGTATCTGAGTATGTTTATCAATGATTGCATATAGATGGAGCAGGTTGGGGAAATTTCCTACTGCTGTAAGGGAAATTGATGATGATAAAAATGAAAAAAAAAATCTTAGTTTACTTTAGATAGAGAGAAGAAAAGAGCCAAGTAAGATGACTAATGAAAATCCATATTACATACAGAGAAACAATTGTCCATATTAAATCTCAACAAAACAGAAGTTACGGCAAAATCCTTCAGTTGTTTATCCAGGCTAAACTCCCATTAAACTTCTCTGCAGCTACAGGTGTTCTGCCCTAATAAAAATCAGAGCACTGAGGAAAACGGAACTGGAAGAGACCTTGTGGGTCATTTAGTCCATTCCCTAGTATTGGAGACAGCCCTGTCATATAATCCCATTCATAAATTTATCAAGCTCCCTCTTAGAACTCCTTAGGTTGTTTGCCCTCAAAACTCCTATTGGAAAGCTGTTGCAGAACCTCCCTCCTCTGATGATTAGAAAGTTTCTTTTAATTTCCAGCCTAAATTTAATCATGCCCAGTGCACACCGATTTATTCTGGTGCCAACATAGTCCTTCCACTTTAAACTTAAGTGTCTGAGTTGCCCATGCTGCACGATACTCTGAATGGCTGGAACATCTTGCAGGAAAAGGGGTTAAGTATGGACATACGGGCATCTTAATTTTTTTTTTTAATGTTGGGGTAAAATTGGAGTTGTTAAAACAATTGGCAAGATTTCAGTGCCAAGATGAGAGAGCTGCTGCACACCTTTAGATAAAATGGACTCCATTAATTTGGTGCTGTGTTAAGCAATTAATAAAAAAAAAAAGTTGAAGTATTAAAATGTGGCTTGAATGTAGCTCTTTGTTCTAATATGTGCTATTAAAAATAATTTTCATTGCAAGTTATCTGTCTGGAAACTACTGAAGTGATGCTACCTCTTGAATATAACAGATGCCTTTAGTAAGTAGAGGTCTTAGATCAGCCTCTGTCATCATACTGGACAGATACTGAGATTTTTATTTAGGCAAATCTTCCACTTAAATCTTAACTTGCTCACTTTACTCCCCTTTATTTTACTGTAAAGGATGTACATGATGGGGGTATTAAAATGCTGGAGCTAAGTGCATTTAACCTGACTATTTAGTCACATTGCTTTTCATGCTCTATTCACTTGGTTTCATATTTTGATTATTTTAGTACCAGTTTTTCTGCAACGAGCTCCTTGTGGGTTCACAGACCTGCCCACACTGCCCCAGTCCTGCAAGGAGTTCATTCGACTGTAAGCCCTTCAGGGCCTGCATCTTGGCTTAATAGCTGTCAATATAGTTCCTAGAGCACTATTAGCGCTGCATAAATGACAAATGAGTTCACTGCTGCATTACATGTCCTCGGTCTGCGCAAGCATTTAGGGGACTGTAGAACATAGAATCATAGAACTAGATGGGACCTCGAGAGGTCATCTAGTCCAGTCCTCTGCACTCATGGCAGGACTAAGTATTATCTAGACCATCCCTGACATGGTTACATATTACATAAAATCAAATTGCTATGTCCCTTTAAAAATTCATAATGAATAAAATGACTTGAGGGTGTTGGCTGCAGGGTGTGGGGAGGCACAAAAAGCTTGGAAGAGAGATGTAATAAATATGGCTCTGACCGTAGCTACACCATTTGGGAAGTGGGGGGAGGGGCGCATAGTGAGAATTTTCAAGGTGGTCTTTAAAGATGGGGAGAGGCTAAAAAGAATGATAAGGGGGAGTGAGCCCTACACCGGAGGGTGCTCATACGTATCCATTTTTTCTGAAAGTTTCTTGTGATTGCCAAATACTTCAGATAAAAGGGTGATCGATGTATGGCACTGTTGTTTGGTTAAGTGGAGTTCTGCTGTAGGGGACTGCTCTGTGTAATGTCATCAATTGATAGCTACCTGGGAACTTCCTGCATATGAATATGCTGCATGCCATGTCTCTTGGAACTCAACGGAGACAGTGGAGATAGATCACAGAGTTATTTTCCCCCAGGAGGAAAAAGAAAGAGAAAAGGTCAATTTCACGGTGGCAGCAGCTATTTTAAAAAAAACAACAACAAAAAAACAGTCTGAAAACTTCTTTTCCTTTCACAAATGCATTAGCTCTGTATTTATATGGTGCACAAAGGACCTCAAAGTGCCTCAGAAAATTAAACTGATATACAAACCATACATGAGGAGGCTGCTTGCGCCAACACTGAAATGCAACCTCCACGGTGAAATGCAGAAGCTGCCTAGCAAAGTCCATGTAAAAGAACACCTTTTCCTATTGAAACGGCAGGGGTAATTGAAAAAGGCAGAATGCAATTGCGCAAAACAGAATTAGCAAGCAGGATTAACTACTTCTTGGTTCTTGCAAAGAGAGCTGTGGAATAAGCAGTCCTGGCTTGTGCTTTACATATCACTTGAAAGATCTCCACCTGCTAAGCTCCCCTTTCTCTTTGGGAAGTATGATGAGCGCTCCCCATCCTGTTCAAGCTACTTGAGCCACTGCTTATTTTTTTTCTCCAATTCCTTTTCTGGAATCTGTACTAATGATTTACTACTTCCATCAATTGCTAAACCTTCTCACTGTACTTAATATTACAGTACTGTATTTTAGGCCCCAGCTTATTGTTCTATAGGTGTCTCTCTCTAGTGAAGGTGCCAAACAGTATTTAGAAGATTTAAAAGGGAGTTGTTTATAAGCATTGCTTGATTTGACAATTTTTCTGTTTCTTTTTAAGGCCAGCTTGAAGGCACCATGATAAACACAGAAGCAGTCCATGCTTTCCCTGGCAGTGATGTGACTCTGGAATGCAGCATCCTGAGCACAGATGGGATCCATGTGACACAAACACAATGGTCAAAGATCGATGATACGCCACCCAGTAGAATAGCTGTATATCACCCTATGTATGGCATTAGATACTTACCTTTTTCTAAGACTTCTTATAACTATTCAGTGGCTTTCAATAAGACTCCCCGCCATTGCTGGGTAGATGTTAACAAGACTTGGAGTTCCCATGATGCCGGAGCAAACCAGGTGGAATGCCAACGGTGGAGTCTACATTTGCGTAATGTTAGTCTCTCACTCAGTGGGCAGTATGAGTGTAGTTTTGCTACCTACCCATATGGGACAAAGGCTGCGGAAATTAATCTTACTATCAAGGCAGAAGGTAAGTGATATTAAGATACTTATTGTTTTTTTGGATCACTTAAGAAAAAAACAAAACAAGTAAATGATGTGAATATTTTTGTCTGGCTAAATTCAATTTGCTCTGTGATTCCAGATGTGCACTTGTATTGTATTGCTGCTGCCTAGACAGGTTGCTAACTCTGGTTTAGCTGTTGTCTGACAGCCTTGCCTTACCGTATGTAAACAGTGCCTGGTGAGGAGCATAGCACAATTTAACTTATGGGCAGGAATATTGGAGCAGGTTGATGGACGGAACCAGGTAAATGGCAGGGAGGAAGGATGATGTGTGTTCATTAGGGACAATGATGATATACTGGGCAGAGAATGGTAATTGGGAAACGGGCTGGGCCATGCAGCATCCTAGGGATGGAGGACACCTGTCTTCCAAACATACTATACTCTGTATATGCTGAAATTATTAGTAAAGAGACTGATCAATAGAGGGGCTGAACATCCTCAGTTCCCATAGACTGATGTGTGTGTTACTAATGCTGGGTGTCTTTGAAAACTAGGCTGCAATGTCTACGGGTAGCTAATTTCCTCAGTTGAAGGGTAGGTTTGGAAAATGGGGATTCAAACATTTTCTGAGCCAGCTCTCAAACTTGCACTATGCTTCCTAGAAACAGCTAATAGATAGTAGAAGCAAAGGCAGGGCTGGCCAACTGCATGCGAGTGGCAGTTCAGTTCATGTTGAACAGTGCTTTATTGAAGGTCAGTAGGTTTGGTATGCAGAGGTTCCAGTTTCGATCTGGATGAATTCATACCACTCCTGAGTTTGAACTAGCTCAAAAACTAAAGTCTGCTGAACTTGCCAAGTTTAATCTCTGAGCCATATGAGGTTAATGAGTCCCACCTGATTTCTGCCCAGAATCCTTAATATGATACTTAGGAAACTTGGTCCAGTTCGCTGGAAGGTTAGGGAACCTGGCTCAAATTTCTGATTTGAATAAAAATCTGAAATCACATTAGTTTTGCCTGGTTCCAAACCCACCAGCCACTCTGAAAAAGACTGCAACAGCCCTCTGTGCTATAGCCAAGGTGCACTTCTGACACCCCTGTGAGACAGAAAGTTCTGCTTCCATGCCATGGCTATGGTACGGACCTAGAATGTGGAGAGCACTGGGTGGAAGAAATGAAGGGAATATGCTAGATGAACATTTGACTAAAAGCTTATTCATTGTGCTGGGTTTTCTCTCTCCTTCTTAAAGAAATGAAGCCTTTCTCCTTACTGATGCAGACCTGCCCAGCATTAGCATTACCATCTACGTAGGTTAAAATGAGGACAACTATTGTTCACGTTCAGTGAGTTTCAAACTTTTTGCAGAAATGGCACAAACCAGCAAGCTGTGCTCTGCCCCCTGCTAGAGCAAACCAAACATATTACTACATTTATCAGTATGCCTATTGCCAATGTATATTTTAAGGGAGACAAAAATGGTGAATGGCGATCACATAGGACCATAGCAGACAGTTTGTTACTAGAGAACTGAATCAAAGAACTGCAGGGAAAATAGAGCTGTTGACAGAGGATTGTGAGAATGCAGAGCGGCAGTCTTCAAAAATACTTCCTGTGTCAAGAATTCATGTTTTAAATAGCTCTCCTGTTTGTCTACTGACCTTACTTAAACCTCACTGTCTGAGGCCTGCTGCATGACATGTAACTTATCTGCTGACTCACCCAGACAGTTTAATTTCTCAAGTACGTAGTACAGCAAAAGATTCACTCCATTTCCCCTTTCTGGACTATCATGAAAAGCTGATCAGTGCCCTTTTGTAATGCAGTGATAGTGACATTTACCTTTTGGAGTGGTCCTTCCCCCATTGAAATACATACAACAGCTGCCTCTTTTGAGCTTCCTGTAGAACATTCTGAGGGTTGAAAATCAGTGCCTTCATGACAAGGGCTGCTCGCCAGCTGTAACACTGCACTTCGCTTCCAGATGTGAGAGTTGTCATTGCAGACAACTGTCAGACACAGAAAGACCATATAGACTAAGAACCTGTGACTGAGAAAAAGCAAAAAAACAAGTCTAGCACACTATTGTGTGAGCTAGACGTAGGCTTTGATGAATCTACTAGTGGAATCTAGTTCCAGAGCTGACGAGCTTCTAGTTAGCATGCACTATTGCCTTCCCATAGGAAAGGCAGAAGGCCACATTTTGTACTAGCTAACATTTCCAGGTGGCCTTCAAAGACATTGCTAAGTAAACTGTATATCATTCATCAGCCTGGAGGTGACAAGGACAGGAATAAATGGGCAAAATCCTTACTAGAATGAAGAACTGCAAACCCTGTGATTAGTCATACAGATTCAGTGGGCCTTTGCTGTCACCTGAGAGAAGTAACAGAACAGATAAGATTTCGTGAGGATATACCAATGTATAGGAAGCAGGCTTATCCCTGTCATTTCTACAATATGCTTTTTCCTGTCTACCAGCATCACCTTTGTATTGCCTGGATTGGTCCTAAACTAGCTGGGTTTCATCCAGGCTCTGGAAATGCAAAGATGACCGAATCTAGGAGGAGCAATAGAGTTGACAGCAGTCCGTTCACTGATACTGCAGACTGAAATATGTCAGGCCCCTCTAATGGCCCCTGATACATGGGGAACGGGAGAGACAACAGCCTGGTGTGATGACCTTGCACTGCAGAGCTTCAGGAAGGATAAGCAGTGAATCTTCAGAACCTTCTGAGATCTCCTTGTGAGGAGGAAATGGAGGTAACCTTCAGCAATCCCATCCACCCCACCGGGTCCTGTGTACAATCCAGCAGCACCACTACAGGAATCCTATCCGAGGACACTGAGGGAACTGATAAAACCAGCATGGGTGTCTGACCTCCATACATCAGAGCAGAGCTTCAGTTTAAAAAAAAAAGCACCTTGTGTTTGATGGTATTTCCTGATCCACATTTGTATTTAGTTAGTTATATAATTGATCTACCCTTTAATGCCTGTATTTCAGCCTTGAAGTGGGGACACTAGGAAAAATATTGGAGGAAAAGAAGCTCGGTGCAGACACTTGGTTATTATTAGGGCTGTCGATTAATTGCAGTTAACTTAATTAAAGAAATTAATTGCGATTAAAAACATTAATTGAGATTAATCGCACTTTTAATCACAATGTTAAACAATAGAATACCAATTGAAATTTATTAAATATTGTGGATGTTTTTCTACATTTTCAAATATATTTATTTCAATTACAATACAGAATACAAATTGTATACTGCTCACTATTATTATTTTATTACAAATATTTGCACTGTAAAAATGATAAAAGAAATAGTATTTTTCAATTCACCTCATACAAGTACTGTAGTGAAATCTCTTGATTGTGAAAGTGCAACTTACAAATGTAGGTATTTAGTTACATAACTGCACTCAAAAAAACAAAACAATGTAGGCTCTAAAGTTTTACAAGTCCACTCAGTCCTACTTCTTATTCAGCCAATCGCTAAGACAAACAAGTTTGTTTACATTTACAGGAGATAATGTTACCCTCTTCTTATTTACAATGTCACCTGAAAGTGAGAACAGGCATTTGCATGGCTTTTTTTATAAGCCGGCATTGCAAGGTATTTATGTGCCAGACATACTAAACATTTGTATGTCCCTTCATGCTTTGGCCACCATTCCAGAGGACATGCTTCCATGCTGATGATGATCGTTTTAAAAAAAAAAGTGTTAATTAAATTTGTGACTAAACTCCTTGGGCGAGAATTGTATGTCTCCTTCTCTGTTTTACCCGCATTTGGCCATATATTTCATGTTATAGAAATCTCAGATGATGACCCAGCACATGTTGCTAATTTTAAGAACACTTTCATTGTATATTTGACAAAACGCAAAGAAGGTACCAATGTGAGATTTCTAAAGATAGCTACAGCACTCAACCCAAGGTTTAAGAATCTGAAGTGCCTTCCAAAATCTGAGAGGGACAAGGTGTAGAGTATGCTTTCAGAGCAACTCTCTGATGCGGAAACAACAGAGCGAAACCACCAAAAAATGAAAATCAACCTTCTGCTAGTGGCATCTGACTCAGATGATGAAAATGAACATGCGTCAGTCCGCACTGCTGTGGACTGTTATCAAGCAGAACCCGTCATCGGCATGTACGCATGTCCTCTGGAATGGTGGTTGAAGCATGAAGGCACATATGAATCTTGAGCGCATCTGGCAATGCTGGCTATAACAGTGCCATGCAAACACCTGTTGTCACTTTCAGGTGACATTGTAAATAAGAAGCTGGCAGCATTATCTCCTGAAAATGTAAACAAACTTGTTTGTCTGAGCAATTGGCTGAATAAGTAGTAGGACTGAGTGGACTTGTAGGCTCTAAAGTTTTACATTGTTTTATTTTTGAGTGCAGTTTTTTGTATACATTTCTACATTTGTAAGTTGCACTTTCACAATAAAGAGAATGCACTACAGTACTTGTATTAGGTGAACTGAAAAATACTATTTCTTTTGTTTTTTACCATGCAAATATTTGTAATAAAAAATAGTAATATAAAGTGAGCATTGTACACTTTGTATTCTGTGTTGTAATTGAAATCAATATATTTGAAAATGTAGAAAACATCCACAAATTTAAATATATGGTATTCTATTATTCTTTAACAGTGTGATTAATTGCGATTAAATTTTTTAATCGCTTGACAGCCCTAGTTATTACTATTTCAAGCGTATTGCTGTTATGGGAGAAGGAATGTGTGCTCAGACTGTTGCATCCATATCTAAATTTTGTTGTGTGATTACTAATCAAAACTTTCCTGGGGAAAGCTGCTATAGGAAGGGGAAAAAACAGCATGATTGTATTTAAAAGGGTGAATCAATGGTAGAAAAAGGATCGGGTGTTAGGAGTGTTAGGAGTTCTGTGCTCCGTTTCCAGCTGTGCCACTGTCTATGTGACCTGGATCAACTCACTTAACACCTCTGTCTCTTTCCTCATCTGTAAAACAGGGAGTATACTTAACTCACATGAGATGATGCAAGCCTTAGTCAATGTTCATAAAGCTCCTTGAGATCCTCAGTTGAAAAGAACCAAAGATGGAAAAATTAGTGTTAAGGTTTATTCCAGTAGAAGAAATTGGAAGTTTCAGACTCTTATGTGTCTCAGAAGGAAGGGAACAAACTCAGTTTTTTCCTCCTTTCCAAGTTTTCCTTCTGAGAGTAAATCTTGATTATACAACTAGCAGAATTTCTTTTGCAAGTACTCCATTACAATATTCCTGTTAAACTCAACGGTACTTTCAGGCATAGGGTTTCTTGCAGAATTGGGACCGTGGTTTTCAGTTAGCAAATACGTCTGTAAAAGATTATTGTGCTTTGGAAGTATTTTAACTGAATTTTTAAACAATAGTGCCTATTCTATGGAATCAACAGCATAGGAACAGCAGAGCAATGCATGTTTTGTTTTAAAGCACACTACATATTGTTCTATTAATTTTCTTTATTCTTCTTGGTTTTTGCTACAATTATAAAAGATGAGAAGCACTATGGGGTCGTGGAAATGCTATTTAATGAAACATTGGAAATTCCATGCCTTGAGAACATGACTTCTGTAAATTTGTCCAAGTATCCTTTGAAATGGCTAATGGTAAGTATAACTACCCTCCATTACTGGTTAAAAAGTAAGGAAAAAACATAGCAAATAGAAATGTTATGCTTTGCACAGGGGACTGCAAACAGTTAAAGTAAAGTTTTGTTAGACAAAAGATATAGGTAATATCAGTACCTGAGTAAACATCAGACTGTGACAACAGGGAGGAAAAGCTAGAAATGCAGTGTCTCCAAGGTGACAAGCGGCATACATATCACCGGAAACTGTGTGTTAGAGAACAAAGAAAAAACATTGCTATGGTGGTTTAATTTTTCATAAAATAATTGAAACCAAAAAGAGTGTTGGAAAGGGTAGTGAAATTGGTAAATTGAATAACCAAATTTAAAAAAATGGATGAGGAAGATGATGAGGAGGAAGATAGCGCACAGCAGGCAAGCAGAGAAACTGTTCTCCCCGACAGTCATTCTGCACTTGCTCAGCCTATAGTTGAACAGCTCCTTACTACTGTCCAGGGTGCCTGTGTATGGCTTAATGATCCATGGCATTAAGGGGTAGGCTGGGTCCCCAAGGATAACTATAGGCATTAAAACACCCCCAACAGTTATTTTCTGGTCTGGGTAGTAAGTCTCTGTCTGCAGCTGTTCAAACAGACCAGAGTTCCTGAAGATGCGAACGTCATGTCCCTTTCCTGGCCATCCCACATTGATGTCAGTGAAACATCCCTTGTGATCCACCAGTGCTTGCAGCACCGTTGAAAAGTACCCTTTGCGATTTACTGGCTGCCAAGGTGGTACGGGCCCAAGATATGCATTCCGTCTATCGCCCCACCACAGTTGGGAATCCCATTGCAGCAAAGCCATCCACTATGACCTGCACATTTCCCAGAGTCACTACCCTTGATGGCAGCAGCTCAGTGATTGTGTTGCTACTTGGATCACAGCAGCCCCCACAGTAGATTTGCCCACTCCAAATTGATTCCCAACTGACCGGTAGCTGTTTGGCATTGCAAGCTTCCACAGGGCTATCGCAACTCACTTCTGAACTCACTTAATGAACAGGCAACATTAAGAAATGGACGCCTGTACGGACAGAGCCTGTATGGAAGGAAGGTTTTTTGTTTTTTTTAAAGTTGTTAAATTCTTGCTTTGTTGGAGCACTACAAAATGTTCAGCATCATGCAGAGTTATCTCATAATGTACTGAACTGCTCCTGGTTGTTTGATAAGTAATCTGTCTGGTGATTTCAGAAACAGAAAGTGAGACTACATATGAATATTTTTGCTCGCTGCTAACTTTCTATTTAAGAATGAGGAGAACAAAAGAGCTCTCAAACACAGTTGCCTAGGCATGTGAAGCCACATACAAAACAAGTTTAGAAGATCTTGGCTTGGAGCTGAACAAGTTATTTTTTGCATTGCATGTTACTTTTTGCAGGAATCTTTGTATTTTTTCCAACTTTGCCTTGAAAGATTACTTTCAGTAGTTCAAAGATGAAGATGAGCATACTATGTCCTTGGCACTGCTCATTAATTTCTGTACCTTGTTTGTTCTTTTTGAGGTTTATATCTGTTGGCACCTGTTACTCTTGAAAAGCTCTAATTGATAGTGTCTTTGTTAATCTGACCTTCAAATATAAGCATAAGTTTTATTTTCTCCGGTAGCTCGATCCCCTTTGGCTATCAGTTTGAATCGCCTCTTCTTTGTACTACATTTATCCTAAACTTAGAAATTTTGTAGGGCAAGTCTGCACATTGTGCTAATTTATATTTGGTGATGTTAATTCAAACTATAAATTGGAAAAAGGAGCAAAAGTTCTGCATTTCAGAATGTGCAAGTATATGGCACATGTTGAGATTGATTCCCTTTCTCTGTGCGTTTGTACATATGCAATCTTAACTATAGGCATTGCTACTAGCTCTGGCACACAGGAGTCAAAAGAAGATGATGAAGTTTGGCTTTTCAATTAGTTTGGTGCAACTAGAAATAAAAAAAAAATAATAAAAAAATTAAGAGAAGTCTCTATTTTTTCTCTAGTCTTAAATGTGCTAAAGTTGCCCAACACTGTGTGGAAGGGTAGCTGTAGGTAGGAAGGACACAGTGTGGTTCATGTCTAAGCCACGGGACTACAATTCAGGAGACTTGATCATAATCTCGTCAACCAGCTACTCTGTGTCTATTTCCTCCATATGTAAAATGGAGATCATGACCATTTTTGTGATGTGCTCTGAGATCCAAGAATTGAAAAGGCTATATGAATGCTAAGCTTAAATGTTGCAACCCTAGATTGATCCCTGAGGCTTTGACTCAAAGAAGGTGAGAAGTAAATGGTTGTGATGGAGGGAGGGAGGAGTTCGTGACTGGAAGAAACATCTGTCTGTGTTTTAAACAGGGGGAAAATGGACGTGAAGAAACAACTCTTATAATCAAAGAGTTCTACCACCGGGATGTGAATAAGACTGATAGCCTGTTGTATAAGGAAAGAATTCAGCTAGGTCCAGACAATGCACTAAAGATTTCCCCAAT
Organism: Terrapene triunguis; assembly: GCF_002925995.2. Lineage (NCBI taxonomy): Eukaryota > Metazoa > Chordata > Testudines > Emydidae > Terrapene > Terrapene triunguis. Next base: position 7,822,847 of record NW_020664909.1, read on the forward strand.
CAAAATTGTTGACGATGGCAAGGTGTTCTCTTGCCGTGTGATGTACCATCCTGAAAGAATCCTGACGAACATCACCAAAGTGAAAGTATTTGGTAAGCGGTTTATAACGACTCTTCCTTTGTTTTTGATTCATGCTATGCAGACAGCCATTTTATTCTTGTGAATTACTTCAGAAAATAAATCCACATTTCTTAACAAACACTTAAGACCAAATTTCCAATAATTGGTGCCAACACCTGCAACACCGAGGAAAGCATCTATGGAAAGTACCTTGCTAGGTATACATATAAAAACTCAACATGCAAACAGGTGTGTAAGTAGCTCATCTCTATGTGCAAGTTTGCATGGGAACAGTTGGGCATTCATGCACATTCACAGTCAAGCTCATTGTGCCCTTGTTACTGAGATCATATAAAATTGTAGCCCTTATTGGCTTGTGACCAGTTCAATTGGATATCGTGGCTAAGATTTTAGTAAGTGATTAGTGATTTTGGGTGCTTCGTTTTTGGGGGGGGTTTTATGCCTAACCTGAAACACATTAAAAGGGCCTGATTCTCAGAAAATTACTGATCCACCCACCCTCTGAAAATCAGAGCCTTTTAAGTTGTCACAGACCGGGCACCCGCAAAATGAGGCATCCCATATCACTATTTTATCAAATCGTGGTCTGTTCTGTTTCAAATAGTGTAGGAAATCTACTGCTGAAATACAAGTGGACAGCATTGTTTGCTGTGTCAAAGACATAGGGAATTGTGAGAGGGATTAATTTGCTTATAGTACACTGAGTCTTTGAAGGTACAACTCCAGGGTTGCTAAAATGAATGAGCATCTTGTGGAGGTGCTGTCAACATATCCATTATATAACCACCTGCTCTCAGGAGTCTCCAACACATCTCACACTGGGCCGATGCGCAGAATGCAAAGATTCAGCAGGAAGCAATATTTTTTGAAAAAGGAAACTCTTTTGGGCTGTCACACGCTGAGGTGAGAGACACAAAAATAGAAATTGATGGTCTGAGATTTCCTCTTGCGCTTGTGAGAGTCAGAAATAGCTTTTATGTTTAAAAAGTGACATTTGACAAATAATTAGTGTAACCTGGATAGTCCCTTGAGCACTGAAAGGTATTGAAACCACTGCAATTAGAATAGCCCCTTGTTCTGCGTATGATAAGTTAGACATTAATATCCTTTGCTTGCTGTTCATGTAAACTTGTGTCGGGGTGGCTGTGCACAGAGACACGTACACCAGCATGTTAGCAGGAAATGGGAGGGGGCAGAAGCAGAGCAGACTTCAGAACAAACTAGACAAACCAAAACCTTTTGCTATGCTCTTTGAGGGTCCTGCGGTAGCCTCAGCCCAACTCCCAGCAATTGGACTGGAGGAGAAGGGCACTGTGCCTTATATAGCTTCTGTCTTGATCACTCTTCCCCTCCTGGTTCCCAGTCGGCAGAAAGGTTGGAGGGGGATTCAGAAGCTGACTTGAGGTCTCTCAAATCTTAGTCACACATTCTCAGAAGGCAAACAGAGTGCAGATCAGAGGGACTGCAGCTTGCTTCTCTTTCCCCTTGTTTATATTTAATATTTTATCAGGTGAAATGACTAGTGTTCACTCTCCTTTCTCCTCCACTATGGTGCATGTGTATGTCTATATTTTTACTACCAGTGTCAGTATATGTGCTGTATACAATACCATGGGACACAGTCTGTCCAGCTGTTCTCCTTTTACACCTCAGGCATGGTGCAGAAGGAGCAGAGACTGAATACAATTATTGCTATTAGAGTCCCTAATAGGCATCATTCATTCCTAGCATAGGAGCTGGGGAGGGGCAAGCAGGGGGAATGGCCATAGCACACCAATTCAGCAGTCCCCAGACCTCCATATGGTCACTTGGGGATGACAACTAGCCATCTCAGGTTGCAGCAGCCCCTCCACTATGGATACTGCACTGGAGCTGGACAGAGAATGAGGGAGCTGTAGCTTTCTCCCTAACAGCCCTCCCCATCTCACTGCTGTGTCCCATTTTAACTTGGCACAGCAGAGACTGTGACCCTGTGTGTAAGAGTCAGTGATAGCAATTGTTATATTGGGTCTATGTTACAGTTCAAGTAAGATATGATATAAAAGCAAAGCCAGGGAGCTGATGGATTTATCTAGCCCCTCAGTAAAACATCAATAAGCAGTTATGAGAGGGGTTTAATAGAAGACTTCTGGAACTATGTGCATAGTGAACGTGCCTTTTCTCGAACTGAGTGCTCTGAGTTAAGTTAGCGAGATCTATTGTTTTCCAAGTCTTAACTTGCCAATGATTGACCAGTCAAATAAAAGTCCAACAGCAGAAATCACCGTGCTAGATACCGAATTCCTCCTGGTCCCGAAACATCTGTAAAGATCCTAGAAAGCTAAATGGATGCCAAACAATTAATAGAAGCTTAGAAGTTAGATGGAAAAGACCTTAGATCTTCCAATTCCTTTCCCCATAGATGCAGGATTGAATAGTTGTGCACCAAACATAATATCATGAAACAGAGAAAATAGCATGGCCAGAAACCAACATGGACTTGGAAAAAAATGTGTCCAGCTGAGATTTAAAATAAATACATACAAGAGGAATGGGCAAAAATGGCTAAGATATAATAAATTCTGGCCTAATCTTCGCCCAATATTCAAAATTTCTGAGGTTTGAAAAAGTGTGTCTGTTTTCTTCCCCACCCATTGTTACTCATTCTGCTGTGCTGCCTAGTTAAAGCTAGGGTAAGAAGCAGAATATCTGAAAGCACCAGCTTCCCAGTACAGTATCTGGAGACAATAGAAAGAACCCTCCAAAAACCAAAAAACCCAACAATCGCAAACAACACCTGCAATATGTCACACACAACACAAGCAACACCCAAACCCCTGAAACTAAATCCTGAACCAGTCCAGGTAAAACAAGTCAGCAACACTGAACACACATGCAAAAGATTCCAAGAGCAATAAGATGTGACAAAAGAAAGCCACAGTTATGGATGAACGTATCTGAACAGAACAGCTTTGCATTATTCTGATGTGACAGACAGATGTGGGCAGAATTCCTCAGTGAAGTAATGCCATGGTGCTATGGAAGTGACCTGGGCAAACATTTTGGGATAGAGAGCAAAGGCAACACAGCTGAAATCTGGAAAGATGTAGGCAGGAAATAGGAAGAACCAAAATTCTCAGAAGAAACTCTTGGTTACCTGAGATTTCTAGTCCAATTTTGCAGCCAAAAGAGGGCTAGAGAGTAAGGTATGGTTGAGATAAGCATTTAATTTGCGGGGGGGGGGGGGGGGGGGGGAATCTTTTGAGGTTCACTGTTCACTAGCCACAATCTGTCTGAAGGGTTGATAACTAAGTCCTTAGACATTTAGTAACCTGAACATTCACTGGTGCAAGAATGCACCTTTTATTTTTGAATGATAGTTCAGCGACTTGTTTTAAGAAGGAAAAAAACCATTTAGACAGGCTTAAAAATATATGCAAGCTCATGTTAGTATAGTCATCTGTACTCAAATGAAGCATATTGATGACAAGAAAATGCTCCTAGTCTTCCTCCTCCTGTGACTATGACCATCATCATTCTGTATATAAGATGTTATGAACTAATTTCTTGGGTACATATGTCTCAGATACTAGGATCATTAAAAACAGTAAGATACGCTACAGTTCTTGTAATTGCTACTTCTAGTATATCCTAAGTGTCAGCCTCTTCCCCTCTTCATCAGTATTTAGTGTGTACTAACCACACATGTATGTAGTCATTATAAAAAAAAGGCATATGATCTTGGTATCAATTTTAGGAAAGAGAATACTAAGACTCTTCCGAGAAGCTAAATTACTGTAGTTATTGCTGTCAGTTTCGTTAACATGTATTTTATTTGCTTTTCAGCCAAGCCAGAAATCTCCATTACCCTCCAAAATAGTTCCAGTGGCAGCATTGGGGAGGTGAGTGATTTTAGAATTGACAGAACGCTCAGGGACCACAGGAAGTCACATCCGTGATTTAAATTCAGTATTTCATGTCTGTTCATCTGAGCTATTAGTGAACCAGCTTATTGGTTTGGAGCAGTGTGCTTTAACTAGACATAAAGCACTATTGCCTGCTACTGATTGTAAAAGATCCCAGAACATTTTTGCAAGAGTAAGTATGTTGACGCTTGACTGCACCTTCATATGCATCCAGGAGGGAGTTGTTGAGGATGATCCAAGGGGATATTACTAGCAGTTTTGGTGATAAGAAACTGAACAAAGGAAAATTGAGGCTGTTTATCAGGAAAAAGTCTTTATAGAAAGCTCTATTAGGCTGTGGAACAGCCTCACAGGGGAACTGGTGGAAGATCCCCAAATCACTTGGATAATTAGCTACTAATGGTTGATTAAAATTGATTGTTCGTAAAATGAGATGAGGCAAAATACCAAAGTTTGCTGTTTACTGTAGGGAACAATTCTGCATGGCCTTTGGGGGCATAGGGTAAAGGGAGATGAGCACGAACAAAATCAGAGATAATAGAACCGGTAAGCTCATGAAAAATAGTCAAAATGCAAATCCAAATCCTTTGCTAGTGGGCCTCTTGGGCCAAAGAAGAATTTCAGCAAGCCTGCCTGATGAATTTGTCACTGGATTGATCGAAATGAGGCTGCTGTTTTTCCCCAGCTATGTTAGCCTCCATCCCAAACCATTGAAAACACTTTAGAAATTGGTGTGAAGCTCAGTTTTTCCTCGAGATTTTAAGCCAAACCCTAGGTCCTTGCAACAGCTATGTTCCAATTATAGAAAACTCATAACTCAATTATTGTGTTAGCCAATCACATTTCCTTGTGTTATCTGATGGTGGAAGGAGGCAGAGAGATTGTCTTCCCACATGGATAGATTCCTGGAAAGCCAGTTGATTGTATGAACTGCAGGCACTAGCTTGCTGGGAGTAATACTGCCTAAAGACATTGAATAGCATTTTTGCCATGTCACTGAGCACAGCTAGGCAAAAGTGGCTGTGGAATCAGTATATTTTAAAAGGAGCTGGAATTCCACTTTGCACTCAAGTTGTTTCCAGTTATGTAAGAGTCCCCCTGGGGCTTTTTTACCAGCCAGTGCAAGCTGAAACAGCCCTTTAGCTACTCTGACTTCCCTTGGGCTCCGACCAGTCCTGGCTACCACCAACCGGCAGGCAGGGCTGTGAGAGAGACCCGGCCCCAAACACAGGCCCCCAGGCCCTGAATATTGCTGGAGCCCGGGCACCATAGGCCCATACAACTCGCCACCCCTGCCAAGATTAAGGTGGAGGTGTCCGTGTAGAGGTGACACAATACCACCTTTGCACGATCTATGTTTGAAAAGTGCATCCTGTGTCTTAAATTGCCACACTCATTGCCTAATGGCAGCCTATTGAGTTTCTAATGCACATCTCTTCATCTATCACTACCCTCTGCCCACAGTAATGTAGCTAGGGCACATGGCTCACATTGTCAGCGGAATCTTTACCCAAATTTTACAGCTCAGATCATATTTAGTATAAAATGGATCAGTCACCCAATGACCAACTGGTGACAGCATTGTCATTAAATCTGTCTGCATAGTTTTTGACCAGCAAGATTTAGCCTTTTGAGCCGTAAACACCTGAAATAAGTTCTGTGAACTGAAGTCTGTTCTTCTACGAAAGGCTGTCAGCAGACAAAACCTACATAAGCCACATCCATCCTGCTTTCAGATTAGCCACATGTCAGACACAGAGCATAGGACTGTCATAATTTCCCCCATGACCTATTTCAGTGCTGAATTTTCAATACCACAGTCTCGTTTGCACCATTCTGCTTATGTTCAAGAGGTTTTAATTCTTTCCCCCCCTCCAAATATTGAACACCTTCCTCCTCTGTTTTAGCCCCCCAAAAGGAATAAAATCCAGTCTGGACAGCAGATTGGTACTTGCCATTAAGAAGCACTGATAAATGAGATTATAGTTAAGAAAGGACAAAGGGCTGTGGGGAGATCAGAAGGAAAAAAATCAAGTACAGCATGATTTCAGAGATGACATATCACAAGAAAAATATTTCAGTCTCCATCCTGAATGTGTGGTTTGTAACCATTGTGACGCATTTGGAGTCGATTTACATGCCTTGCTTTCTTCAGAAGGGATGGATGTGTAGTGTGTGACTACCCCATAATAAAACAAACTTCTTACTTTTAAAGTAGAAGAAGGCTGAGCTTCCTTTAGCACTTCAAAATGTTAAAACAAAATTCATCTAGTGCAACACACAGGCAGCACTGGCATGGTGAGGCTCCACATGCTCACTGTCCATTGATATGTCTATGCCCCAATGTGGAGGCACCCCATCTAGAGAGAGGCTAGTCCAATATTCAGGTCTACCCAGTCTTTGCCTTTTGTTGGCTGCCAGGAAACCCAATTAGGGGGTAAATGTGTCATATGCTTGGGAGTAAGTATGGTCTGTCCTTTGCTATTCCATGCAGGGTGCAAAACATAGGCTTATGCGTGTTTCTGTAATCTTTGACATACGTGTGCCCAGTTCTATGGTAGCTAGTTCTATGTACTTGGCACATCCTTGTGCCAGGCAGTCTTTCTGAGGACCTATCAGGATATCTGAAATAAAGGAGGCTGTGCCCTAAACTTTCCTTTTTCTTTAGTGCATTGTCTGGACCTAGCTGAATTCTTTCCTTATACAATTTTTTTTTAAAATATGGATATCTATCTATCTGCTAGGAATAGTACTGAGAACACCATCTCCTCTCTCTCAAGCCACTAACAGAATTGGATAATGAATTTCAATCCTCCCAACCTGGCCCAGCTTTCACTCAAAGATCTATATTGAGGGTGAAATGATTATACATTCCATTTAGCAGTCCCTTGAGCTTGATAAATCTTACCTTTAGTTTAGAAATAGAAAGAACTAGATAAGAAATGTCATCATCCTAAAAGAGAAGTAAATGGTTGTTACTAAATGGGAATGGCCAATATGTTCGTACAATTTTTTATTATTATTTTTGTAATGAATATTTCAGTAACTCGAATCATATCCGAAATGTTTAGACTAATAACTTGATCTATTCTTACTATCCTATAGGCTAGTCTTACCTGTATTGTAAGGAAGGCATTTCCCAAGCCGAGCCTCACATGGTATGTGGATGGAGAGATTCTTAAAGACCAATTTGGAGGTAATAAAAGTTAATCAGAAATAATATTCTTTTAAGCCAAAAGAAAAGCAATTGGTGCTGCATTATGCATGTTAAGTGGAGGGTTGTGGGTACCCATTTCAGTGCAGAAGGAATATCCTTACATCCAGGGAAGAACAGCTGACAAGCAGTGATGGCTCCCATGCAACGATTCTATTCGTGGAAATGACAACTTGGAACAGTCGTGTTTATCTGATTAAATCTTTGTACCAGATCTGAGTTAAGCTGTATGAGTTTGTTTTTCAGAGCTAGCATTTCGCACTGCTCTGATTTATGGGACATAGCATAAAAGAAGGACTAATGGCTTTTCCATCTTACTTTCAGGAATATCTATTGAAGCTGAAAATCTACAAGATGGTGAAGGTTTCTATGAATTGAGATCAATACTGAAGATACAAAGTACAAACCAGTCAGGCACTAATCAGACTTTCTGGTGTACTTGTAGTTTTCCCTTCCGGGAGAATAAAACGTGGAATATTTCATCTGGAGAAATAGTAATTTCTTCTGGTAAGTCATCTTTAATTATGACACATCTGAAATCTAAAATATTCAGAACACAGAATGCATTGAACTTTCTGTAACTTAAAGTAAGAAAAAAAATGCCAGGCTCAGGGAAATACAAGATTTTATGTATAGAACTTACATGAGCATGTGTCAGGCAATACCGCGTGCACAGTTTCAAGGTAAGACCTTAACTGTGCTAAGGATCTGTCAAATATAAACTACAACAGTTTTAAAAAAAAAAGTTGGCTTCCACACATGTGGATGGGAACTCATTCCATGTACTATTACACCACTGCCTGCTACAGTCTTGAGCTAAGTATACACTGGCTTAGCTACAAGGCACCAGTACATTATTATTAACAAGCATTTTTCAATGTGCACTCCTGGGGAAAGGCATGCATGTGCGCAGTGTAGCTGTCTGGAAAGTCAAGCCTCTCAGAGTTAAGGCCAGATTATGTGCAGTGAGAGTAAGGGATGAAAAAGGCTCTGAAGACAGTCAAACCAATAGGTAGGATGTGTGGAGCCCTCTCTGCATTCCATTAACACCAGCTGGGTGCCTTGCATTCCACTATTGTGGAGTTGAATGGGGAACTGCCCTGCATTACGTAGTTGAAAGCCTTCATGGACATGGGGTCATAGCAGCCTAGAGGGTAACTGCATTCCTGGGGATGCTGTAATGACTGTGGGGCATCTCTTTTCCGACTCCATAATTAAGGAGGAGGTAGCAGTCCACTGGCACGCAGATGCATGTGCACTGTTTCTCTGCCACCCACGTTCCGCCCTAGTGCACAGACTTTGCATTTGTCGCTGTGATGGGGACATGATTCATTTCTTAGTGACCATTCCTACTATGTATGTCCAGTCTTAACTTTAAAATGTTAATGACTTTGTTGCTTTGCAGCCAGTTTTGGTCACATTTAGTTATGGGTGTGCTTCCCAGTGAAGAATGTTTTACATTCCAAGATTCAAATCTCAGCCATTTTGAAAGGTTTCTGCAGGGGAAATAAGTGTGTGGAGGGATTGTCATATGTACATAATTTAAAATAACTGAAAAGATTTTTAAAAGTAATCTTCTTTTAAAACACCAAATATTGATAATGTCAGCCCCACAGTGAAGTTGTATCGACAATCGATCAAATCAAGGATTTCCAAACTTGACTATAGGATTTACTAATACCAACATAATACTCCTCTATGCAAAAACTTACACATTTTTTTATAAAGGAAAAATCATAGTGGTACTGAGATAGCTGCAATGTGATGCTTTTACCTTGTGGCACACCACAAGTGAATTATTTTTAAGATCTTATTATAAACACAAGTTTATTGTCTTATTTAAGAACTGATTTTATTTGGCTATTCCCAGGCCATGTATATAACAAAGTGCCGATTCCAGCTTTTACAACCACAGCTACAAAAGGTAAGATAAATTACTCTTCACTACATTTAGTATCATGTTATTTGTTTTCCAACTGGTGTGCCCACATACGTGCACAAGTTTCTAATGCTCTGTTTTCCTGCTGGAATAGTGGGCACCCAAACTTGCCATAGTATTTCTGGATGGACTGAACAGTATAGTTAGAATACTCTGCTTTTGTGCAATTATCAGAAGTTCAGAAAATAACAAAAGACTTAATTGTGGTGCTACCTTCATAGCTGCACCATTTTGAGCTGTAATCTCTCATAGCTAATTCTCATAAGCTAAGCAGAAAGTTACTCTTTGAATGGGAGGTATTTTAAGGAACACTGAAGGTGCTTCTGGAAGTTTGGGTTGGCAGTTGAATAGGTGGCTCTCAGTATTAAACTGATGCCTGAGAAGAACATTAGGCAGCTACTGTGCTATTAACAACACTTCATTCAGATTAGGCACATTACCAAGGTCCTATACACTTGTGATTTTTAAAGAGTTGATGGCACATTTCACAACAGTCTGGTTGCTAATTCAGGTATCCTTTTTGACCAAATTCTTGCTTTCTGTCACTGTCAGTTCTGCTGATAGTTTCAGCTAGACAAATTATTCTTCACGTCCCCAAACCTAGCTGCTGTTGAGTAGTAGTGTTGGAGCAAATACTCCAGTGTGTTCCACACTAGAGATGACTACATTTCAGTGATTTGTTGAGTGATCTGCATGTATGTATATATGTATGTGTCTATGTAGTCTGTATGTATATAGAAGAATCGGTGCATATTGAACTTGGAAAAAGGAGTGTCCAGTGCCCTGGTAGGCCAATGGTGTGAGAGGCAGTGAACACTTAAATGATCATGAAAAGTGCTGCTGTTAAGTCATTGGTCTAATCCGGGTATGGGTTATATTAAATTTAAGAACATAAGAATGACCATACTACCGGTAGGTCAGACCAATGGTCCATCTAGCCCAATATCTTGTCTTCCAACAGTGTCCAATGCCAGATTCTTCAAAGGGAATGAACAGAACCAGGCAATCATTCAGTGATACATCCCTTGTCATCCAGTCCCAGCATCTGGCAATCACAGGCTTAGTGACACCCAGAGCATGGGGTTGCTTCCTTGACGTTCTGGCTAATAGCCATTAATGGATTTATCCTCCATGAACTTATTTTTTTAAATCTAGTTATAGTTTTGGCCTTCACAACATCCCCTGGCAATGAGTTCCACAGGTTGACTGTGTGTTGTGTGAAGAAGTACTTCCTTTTGTTTGTTTTAAACCTGCTGCCTATTAATTTAATTGGGTGAGTCCTGTTTCTTGTATTATATGAAGAGGTAAATAACTCTTTCTTATACATTTTCTCCACACCATTCATGAGTTTTTCTATCATATCCCCCCTCAGTCATCTCTTTTCAAAGATGAATAGTCCCAGTATTTTTAATCTCTCCTTATATGGAAGCTAAAAACAGTACCAGATGAAACAAGAAGAAATTTCAATCTGCGCAGAGAAGCCTGCTGTCTTCTATTAGCTAACATATAGTGGCTTTTTCAGATACAGTGCAGTGCATTCTGCAGTATAGATCAGAATTTCAGTTTCAAGGCTTTACTCCTAGTTATGCATCCTTGTAGCAGCCTAAATGATTCCCCTCCCTCCTTGGTGTTCACTAGAATTATACAAACCCTACAGAGTGCAAGTTACTGTAGGCAAATGAACCTGCAGTGTTTTGTGGACGGGAGCTGTCAACAGCACAGCCCCTGCTTGAAGATTCTTGTCGTACAGAAAAAGAACCCTCATCCTCTTCCCCTTCACAGCAGTTGGTCCTCCCCTCCTGTTTCAAGGACATCATGCTTACCTTGGACTGTTGGTGGCCTACTCCCCTCCCACTGGGCTTCTCCTTGAGCTGGATGTGGCCCGCCCCTCAAGGGTGTATGGAAGACTCCCATGGGGGAATGGCCTTCTGGTGTCCCCAGAATACACAGGGGAAAGGAGAGGGGACTTGTTCTGGCTGTAGAACCTGGTCAATAGCATCAACCCAACTGTAGAACACATACTTAAACCTGGCCTAAGGTTTGCAAAACAAGTGATGGTGTCAGCGGGATTGAATATCTGTAGCAACGTTGCACACAACCCTTAGGTTGACCACATTTGTTTACTTGTTAGCATGCTCCCCCATGCTCCCCAGCATGCTCACCTGTTAGAACGGCATGAATAGAAGAATGGCTTTCAGCTTTTCCTTGCTTATGAGTCTCTGCATCTCCTGATTATATTGATTCTCTGAAAGATAAGTGTGAGGTTTTGTAAATTGCCTTGTGCCTTTGGAACCGTTAGTGGCTCTATTTTCAGGAACATAATAAATGATGCTGCTGTACTGAAAAAGCTATTTAAAAGTCCTTGTTGGATTTGGTTGCTTATAGATCCTGGAATTTCAACATTTCCATCAACAATCATGGCTACCACAGGTAAAATATTTCATCTTATTTTTCTGCTAGTAGATTCTTATCTGTACTTGACCTGTGCTTACGCATCAGGCACACAATGAGGCAAGACTGAGAATCACATTTCAGAATGTGTTCATGCTCTAGTGGTACCCACTCACACTGAGAAATGGTGTAATCCACAGGGCTTTTTTCAGTCTGGCCCTTCCCATATTGGCTATGATCTTAACTAAGTCAGAAGAGGCATGACACAAATTCTCAATAACTTTTACTTGATAGATAAAAAAAATAGACTGTTGTGTTGTATAAATACTGAATAGGATTGTTACACACATTTACTGAATTAAAAAATAAAGTAGAATACTTTACAAAAATTGTATTACTACTACAGATAATTGATATGGTGGTGATCGAGAGGAGATAGACCAGAAGTTAAAACTACCCCTGCACTCAAACATCATAACTGCACATCTTCACTATCAATATGAGCCATATGTTCCATATTCAGTATTAGTGTATTCATCAGATATGTCATCAATATTAAGTTCCTACCCTCACTGCCAGGTTTCTTGATTTCACTTTCCCTGTTTGGTCCAATTCTGCATCCCCTAACTCAAATGGTACAACATGACTATTGGTTGGTAAAATTAGTTTTATGTGTGGTTCTTAGTTGACAGGAATCCATCAATATTTGCTTAGAAGTTTCAATTGATTATGACCTCATTGTTGCAACTTCATGGATATGCAATCCACATATATTAGCATGGGCTACATATAGTGTTATACAAAGGAAAGCCTTTCTGTAGTGACCACTTAATAGGTCTAATTAATAATGCCACCATTTCTGGGCTAAAACAAGCTTAGAGATAATGTATAATTTTCATCTATATCAGTTATTGTGTCCTGCCTCTCCTTCTGGAAGAGTTTGGAAAACACCAGACCTGCTTGGTAATCCAAGATGTCAAGGCTAAAACTGCGAACGAAGACCTTGTTTAACTAAACTGAAAGTGGGAATAAAGAGCATACAGCACTTACTCCACACACAAACCTAGCAACCTTAGATACTTTAAAATAGTGCACGCAGCTAGCCTATTCAAAAAAGTATTTCTATTATTATCCGCAGCCTCCTTCTCTGCCTGTCTTGTTAAGTTTCTACATTTATGTAATGCCTCTGCTCTTAAACTTAAATAGACTTGGAGCAGAGTCTCCAACTGTATGTTAGCACAGGGCCTAGTACAATAGCCTTGACCTTGGTTGGTTACTCTAGGTGCTACTATAATATTAATACTAAACACGCCATGAACTAAATGCCTTATCACATAATATTTCTTTTACATAGGACTTCAAACTACATCTTCAACTTCCCTAGACTTCACAAGCCCAGTAACCTCTGAATCTGTTTCCACTGCACAAAGTAAGTATGATTCAGGCTCATTCTTGTGTCTGAAATGTTTTCTATTTTGCTGCAGGAATTAAAGAAAAAAGTTAAATACAGACAGACACTAAATAACT
>NW_020664909.1:7836303-7904929 GCF_002925995.2 Terrapene triunguis
ACAACAAATGTCTCTGGTGTACACCTGACAACTCTATGACAGTCCCATGAATCAAAAGCAGACTAAGTTCTGAGTCTCTTACATGTGGTCTGGCCCTGATGGTTTGGAATAGCAAGGTCCTTCCTAGAACCAAGTACCTTTCTAGTAATCGAAATACTGCCTTTTTAAGTGTTGTTTGCATTATGAGGCCCAGTTGTCTGTCTCTCCCTCCAGCAGCTTGTATGATCCAGGATTAGGTAGGCATTCTTTCTCCCCTTGCTAGCAATAGGCTGTAGACTTACTGGCACGTAATATAATCATGCACAAATGAAACAACTCCAGAACATAAAAGATAAACCACATGCTGTGAAGAATGGCAACCCCTGGGGCATGGAAAAGAGTCAGTGCAACAGACTATGCTAATCTCATCTTCCTCCTCAGAGCAACACCATAGTCATGGCTCACAAATGAAAATATATTTGTATCTTACAATACAGACAGTGCTCAGTGTCAGCTGTACTGTGCGTTGGCCTTCTGTCATCTTAGACTTCAGAGAAGGGCAGACACTACATATCCGTGATGGCGCTTAGAACATAGGGCAAAAGTGATTGCTTTTCTTTTCTTTTAAATTCAGCTTCTCCTAGTCTCATATGGCTCCAGTGCACCCAGTTTGACACAGTGGGCTGTTTCCATAATGAGTGTTTATCCTCTTACACTCAAACATTAAAGCTTTTCAGAAGGTTGCCTATCCCAGGATACACATTTGTTAGTCCCATACCGACCTGTAATATCAAGCTGATTCAGCAGGAGCTCTTACCTTTGGCTAATTCCACCTTTTGGGTCAAATTCAGCCCTCCAGGAGGCTGCACCACTCCTGTGGAAGTCCGTGGGAATTGTCTCCACTTTCTGAAAAGATGAATCTGGCCTGAAATATGTAAAGGTACCTTTAGCAGCTTTACTTACATGTGATGGCAAAAGACCAACGCTCTTGATTCTGGTATTATAAATATTCCTTAAATTGTGGAGTGTGACTATGCAAATTAGCTTAGCGTAACAATACTTACACAGACACGTAGACAGACATTGGCAACCTGGGTGAGTGGTGACACCAGAGGAAGAAACTGAATGGCTTAGTAATAACATATACTTTGAGGAGGTAAGAAGGTAGTGTAAAATAAAATGGAGAATCAAAACAGGTTCCAAAGACACAGAAATAGTAGCAAGGAAAAAAACCATAATAGAGCATGACTATGCCAGCTGGATTATGTGGAGGCAAGCAAAGAGCTGCCAAACAAAATGTGTAATCTTGAAAGCTTGTCTCTCTGACCAACATAAATTAGTCCAATAAAAGATTTATTACCTCACCCTCCTTGTGAAATAAATAAATAAAATAAATGAAAACCTTTTAGCTTGCTTTGCAATATGCAAATATAAATGTCTGCCACCCAAAAAGGCTTCAGCTACACTACAGATATAAATGAGTCTGCCAACCTAGTTAGAACATGTTATAACTGGCTCAGGACATTGGTAAAAAGCTGTGATGTAAACAGGACTTCAGCATGTCTTATCTCCTGTAAACAGGGAACAACTGTGTTGGAGCTGGTTCCCCTGACTCAATTACAGTTGTACAATAGACAGGGTCTTTGGGTGTCTGGGTGACCCAGTGCTGTGCATAACACTGCTCCTTCCTTTCTAATAACTCACTCACTTCTTTCCACACCAGTGTCACCATAGGCTTCTTCAAAAGATGCCTTGGGAGGCAGCTGAGTTAGTGAGCAGAGGATTTGCCCTCTAAATCCTCATTAGTATAAAAGTTGTTTGATTCAACTTCTTATTTCACAGCACTCTTATTGAAAATCCAGGAGACAGCTGGTGTAAGGGAATTGATACAAGCAGAGAGTGCACACAAATAGATTGGAAGGCTGTGAGGGGGCAGTATTGGAGCTCTTGCAAGGGCAGCCTGTTCTATGCTTAGCTTTCATGTTAATCCCTCGTGTGCAGCACCCGGAGACACTTGCATTTTGAGTGTTAGGTAATAGCTTTGTCTCACCTTCTCAGGCTTGCAAACATTCTCAGATGACTTAGTGCCATTCTTGCAGACTCAGACAGGTGTCAAGAAGGATTGACATTTTTAGCAAGTCTGAAATAAGCCGTCTGGGAGGATTGCTTGTTATGTGCCTGAATGTCAATTCCTGATAAATAGCTGGTTCAGCTCTAGCCTATTTAGCATTTTACTTGATTCCTTTTGAACTGTTAAATGGAGACTTGGAATTGGCTTTCACGAGGGTCCTGATAGTCGCTACCTCAAAACACCATCTTGCTAGAGTTGGATAAAACATGGGTTTGTTTCATTGGTGTTCATGCAGAGAACCTTTTTCCACAGATTTGATTCACATATGTTTGGCTTCAGCTTTGAACAAGCCCCAAAACTCAATTAAAACCACCAAGTTTTAACTGATTTCCCATTGAAACGATAAATCAGTTCAGATTTTCTCAAAACTCAGACTAGGTTCCTTAGAAATGTTCACAAACCTGAATCATCCTTTCATTAAACTCATGCTGTGTTTCTACTTGATGACAAAACCCCAAACCTTGCTTTGGGTTTTTGTAAAGAAAGTCCCATCCAGTTCTTTATCATCATGCTTGTCTGTGAATTAACCAAAACGGCTGATATTAGATGAAACAGCCATTAATCATCATCCAGTCAGGAGACCGTGAGGAGAGTCTGAGGAATGGTAAGCACAACAATGTTGTCTAACACAACTTTTGCAAACTGTTGGTTTGTTTTCCAACAGGCCAGTTTGATTCTGCCACAGATACACAAGGCTATACCAACACCATTGCCTCCAGTGAGAGTGAAACATCACAGCGTAAGTAGATGATACCTATCTCTCTGGGTATATTTTTCTTTGTAAGATTTCATTAAATGAAAGATTCTGGATAAAGGAGGCTGGAAACTGAACGCTTAGAGCAGCAATGCAAACTTACCCAACATTGTGCTTCAAATCTAGTGGGACCTGGGAATTAGCTCCAATGGCAGAGAGTAGCTCAATCTCAATTTGCCCATTGAACCATTGATCTTTTTGCTGAGTGTCAACATTTGTGGTGATAAATATTAGGATATAGACCCTATAAAAATAGGTTGGTTCCCCTAATTTATTTCTCATAGGCCATCAGGTGGCAATGGTTTTCAGTCATTAGTCAGGGAAAGACCAGTGACCTGGTTGCAAAAGATTTCCTAGTTCATGATCATTCTCTTGAGCCAGCCAGTCTCCAAGTATTAATGTTTTCATAGGCTGTAATGTTTGTAAGGTTGAGGCATGAGTGCTGCCTTACAAGCCGTGAGAAGAAATCCCCTATGGCACGTTATTCTGTTTGTAATGGTTCACACACAAAAATATAAGGATCAAACAAGCTAATATTGATCGCTCACACCAAAACTGTTTCTGACACATGTTCCTGAATGTTATTTTGTGTTATAATGCAAAGTCTGATATTGGATGCACATGGGGCTGTATTCCTGTAATTTTTTTTTTTTTTTTTTGCTTTCCTCTCCACCAATAGATTTATTTCAACACACTTAGAAGAACTTAGCAACTTAGAAAAAAAGACTTAGAACAAAAACCCCTCTTTTGAAATGACCTGGGTGAACAGCTGGCACATGAACCCAAACCTTTCCTAGCCCACTGACTTCAGGTTTATGGATTTGAACTTATGCAAGTTGCAGCTGGGCGCAAACTATGTTCTAAAACAGGTGGCATCACATTGTGCTGCTTGCCGTGACCACTCCAAAGGGTAATTGCCAGGCCACAGGCAGGAGTCCAGAGTTGGAATTGGGTTGATGATCTTTGTAGTTAATACACAAACCTCATGTTTATCTAGTCCTCTCCACCTCCACCTTACGCATTCCCAACTCAAGCTCCTGTGGTCAGCAGTGTATTATCGCCTAGGCCGACAAATTTGCAGGGACAGCAAATAGCAGCATTTTTGTAATCGCGGCATCACTGATGCCGCGATTCTACCAATCATAGCGCATATTGAAACCACCAATGATGGCGCGACGCCATTTAGTAAACATACTCGTGAGAATCCTAAACTGCACTGGATCCCCACTTGAATGCGGGGTTTGGATCCATGCGCGGTCCTGCGCTATAAGCGAAATTGCACTATACAAACACGCGTTCAAGCGAGGATCTGCTGTACTTGAAATTTTATTTAATGATATTTAGATTCATTTTAGTTCAAACGAATTTGTAAAAAAACGAAAACAAGTTCATTTGGGGCTGGGGGCGGCAATTATTTCGGGGCCTAGGGAGGCAAAATCATTAATCCATCACTGCCTGTGGTTGGTGTCTGTGGACTTCACCAGCATGAAATAAGGTCTCATACGGCACACATGGGAAATTACTTGCTAACAAAATATGTATATATCAAAAGACACTAAAACTAATATTTTTAAAAGTTTCAGTGTAGTGATGATAATGAGTATTGAGGTATTGGATCAGAAGAGCAAGGCATGAATTTCTCAGAAGCTGTGTGGAGTCATTGGTTTAAATCTAGTTCGGGTCAGCTGTGACTATAAATTGTTTCCATATCTGGTATCATTGGTGGCCTGTGCAAAATGGGTTACATTTCAGTTTATGGTTGACAGGATGACAGAAACCACTTCCTCCTCCGTCCCCTCCTCCCCACCACCACCGCCGAAGTGGCACTAATTGGCCAAGCTTTGTCGTAGCAGAGAGGGCAAACACTAAAAGGGTCTTGGAGTCTGAAGTGCACTTTCACCACTAATGGTGATCAGTGGTTTCATGTCAGGTTTATGGCTCACTGGCAGGGCACTTGAGAGGAAGCTGTTTCTGTCTAAGTTATATGTGTCGTCATATGCAGGACTTGAGTCTTCAGGCCTGTCAGGGCAGGAACTTTTCTCAGCACCCAAATTGAAACTAAAAATGTTTAAAAATAATGTCAGGCATAATGGTAAAATTAAAGTAGGTCCTTGAGCAGAACCAGAACACGGAGAGGGTAGTTATAACATATTAAATATATTAGTGGAGAATGCAAACAAAGCAAAGAGAAGCAATGAGTTCATGAGACACCTGAATGGAATAAAGCCCTAGTGACAAAAGATTTAGCTAAACCATGGATAAACAAAACAAAAATGCAAAAAAGTTGTATCAGATATTTTCCTTTTTCACCAAATCAGTTAATCTATAGTGTGGAAGACATTTTAATAATAATACTTCATTTCTTTCATGCTTGATTTGTGTTTGTGTACTTAGATTGCAACTCTTCAGGGCAGGTAGTGTCTGTTGACTGTGTTTGAATAGTGTCTAGCAGAGGGAGGCCCTGATCCCAGCTGAGTCCTCTCTATGTGCTGTCATAATACAAATGGAAAACACTAATAAGAATAAATATGAAATGCTGTCCAAGCTGCTATATAGATTTTGCAATTAAGATTTTGCAGTAGATGTGTATCTCTGGTTTTTTTTCATGGCATGCTCATCCCCATGGGAATTAAGCACTTACTATGTTTGGATAAAATAAGAACTGATGTAAACTTCCATCTAAAACTTGAACTGAAATTTTTAAAAAGATGCACAATATTTGATTAACTTATTAAAAAAATTCTTTGACTTCTCTGTTCTGGTCAGAACCAAAAAGCCGCATGCCGTGGAAGTCTCATGTAAAGCTAGGGCCATTGTCTTTTCTTTTATCTGTTCAATTATTTAATCTCCCACAGGTTGTCTGTGCGGCTCTTGTGGAATTAACAACCATATTTTGCCAACTAAGTATTGCAATGGAATTTATATTTGAGTATAGTAGGTTTAGGCACCAGACATTATACCTACATTTTTTAGGCTGGTCTGCTATTTCATTTACTACCAGAGTCCAGAAGACAAAAGGACATAAAATAGCAAAACTAAGCCTAATGTGGCTTGTAAAGTAACTTTTGAAAATGGATTGTTTTTATATAGGACTGAGTGACCCTACTACTGCAGCCCAACAGAGCAATGTGAATACAACCCTCTCCAGGGAGAATGTAACCTTGCCACACCGTAAGTGTTGGAGCAGATCTAAAATGCATGCCGTCATGTGGTTAATTATTTTATCCGTTGCTTTGGAATAGTGAAGAACGGAGCAGGCAGGTCCAGAAAAATGACAATAAATCCTAAGGCAGTACCAGTCACAAATTTTTGTAGCTTGGCTAAACTAGCAAGGTTGGGAAGGGGATGTAACTGTTTACAAGGCAATGAAAGGTGATTTTGTAGTTGTGACACAGTACTTGGGGTTATATTATTGGCTCTGCTACCAAACTCACTTTGTGATTTTTGGTAAGTCACTTGATATTTCTTGGACTCAATTTCTCCATCTATAGAGCAGGTGAAATGGTTACCTCTCTCCCAGAAGTTCCGTGTGACTAAAGTCATTGTTTAGTGGAGGTTTTTAACATTTGTGACTACTTGTATAAATCTTTGTTTATATCAAATTTAGATCTTCGGTCAAAACTAAAGTTGGCTTTGTCCCTTTAAATGAAAGTGGGCACTCAGATTCTGGCAGCTGGTTTTCAGCTCTTTCGGGCTCTCATGAACTATATATGGTTGTGACTTCTAAAAATCATGCTCAGTAAAATCAAACACTATTTACATTGTATGTCTATATCTTTTTAGGGAATCTGTCCTCCAGCACAATGGTTGATCCAGCTTTATTTACTAAACTTGATCATTTATCAACTACAAGGAAATTGATTAATGGTACTGGTAAGCCATTCATTCACAACTCTCTCCTTCATAAATATTTGTAGGTATGTAAGAACTTGAGGGATTAATCCTTGGAGCTCTGGGTAGTTGAACTGGTAATAGAAAACCAACCAACAACCCCCCGCCCCCCAAAAAATCAATCAAACCAGGGCTATATGGCGGTCTCATGGCTGTTCATGTCTCCACAATGCAGATAATCACAGCTGCTTTTGGTATTTCTATCCTGGCACATCTTTAGCAAAAGAGCATACTAAGCATGCTACTTGTGGGTAATCACCTATAACAGAAAGATGGTGTTAATCTGTGAAATGTCATGCATTGCAACTTTTAACAACATGACACACCTATAGAATTCCACAGACATATCAGTGTGTTACTGGTGTTTACCCCCCCCCCCCCCTTTGCTTACTAGTGGACTGACAACATGGTTTCTGTGCTAAAATATGATTTATTTCAAATCCTTTATAATGCAGTATTTTTCATTGGTTGGTGGTAATATGATAATGTTGAGCTTGTGGTTGTGTTATCACTGGCAGGAATGTCAGGTTGTTTTACCCTTGTAACCATCATACAAACCAGTGCTCCAAAAAATTGTAAATTCCATTAAGTTCCATTAAGTTCCTGTTCCATTAAGTTGCTAGTACTACTAGTAGCACAGTGGGCAGAGCTATTACTGCTGTTGGCTAAAGGAAAAACAACACTGAGTTAAAGTAACAGTTGGAAGGCCAGGTTGTGAACTTTTCACACACATTATATGAGCAGTCTGTCACACGAGTAGTTAAAATGACTCAAATGGACTAGCACTGTAAGCAACTGTTCAACAATGTGAATAATGAGTTCACACACTGGCCCACAGTAATTGAAAGAGGGCTTTTCCAGCTGCCATCCTTCATAACTTGTACCACAGCCAGACCCAAATTTTTGCTTCAAGTGGCAACTCTGCAATGCTGGTTTTGCCTTAAGTTGTATGGAGCCTTCAGTTAGCTCAGTAAGACTCAGTATTAAGTTAAAGAGTTAGAGCTTCACTGAATACACTCACCAGCACTGGAAATCTTGTAGAATTAACTAAAACACCCACAACATGCATGAACCTGGAGTGGATTCTCTGAGGGCTATCTCTATGTGGTTAGCAACATGGAGAATCTTTTCAGCTCATAATCTCTGCCTAAAATTTAATCAAAATATTTTAATCAATTGTAATGGGCATGGGGCAAACTTAGGAAAACTAGGTCTGTGTCCCCAACTTTGGTGCAGACGGCAACCCTAGTGACATGTTTATGTTGGTTTCCCATTCTCATAGCATTTCTAAAACACAGTGGAAAGGGTATAGGCCAAACTTTTTCAACGTAAGTGCTTAAAAGAAAACACTCAAATCATAGTCTGATTTTTCATAAATACTGAGTATTTGCAGCTTCAGTTGACTTTGAATGGAGTTGTAATCTCAGCAGCTATGATATGAAGCTATTTAATTATGTGCCTAAATTAGGATTTATGTACTTAAACTGATGCATCTAAATTTGAAAACGCTGGCAATCCTACACAGGTTGGAGTTGCTGTATAGATGTGTGGGTGAGAGAGTTGCCTGATTAATTAAATTAAATAGAAATCCCTTTTAGAAATCTGGAATATCCTTCCGAGGGAAACGGTGGGGGCGAAAGACCTCTCTGGCTTTAAGATTAAGCTTGATAAGTTTATGGAGGGGATGGTTTGATGGGATAACGTGATTTTAGTCAATAAGTCAATAACATGCCATCGCTGGTAATTAGTATCAATGGTCAATGTGGGTCTGGCTGGAGAATCTTGCCTGCATGCTCGGGGTTCTGCTGATCGCCATATTTGGGGTCGGGAAGGAATTGTCCTCCAGGGTAGATTGGCAGAGGCCCTGGAGGTTTTTCGCCTTCCTCCGCAGCATGGGGCAGGGGTCGCTTACTGGAGGATTCTCTGCGACTTGAAGTCTTTAAATCATGATTTGGGGACTTCAACAGCTGAGTCAAGGGAGAGAATTATTCCAGGAGTGGGTGGGCCAGATTTTGTGGCCTGCATCATGCGGGAGGTCAGACTAGATGATCATAATGGTCCCTTCTGACCTTAAAGTCTATGAATCTATGAATCTTTGGGGGGGGGGGGCAGGATGTTGCTTTTCCTTGTGAACTGGAGTTTGAATTATGGCTTTTTTCTGTCTCTTTTTCAGGCATGGTGGGGAATGCAAAGAATACTCGCTTCTCCTGGCCTGCGGTTGTAGCAGTCTTGCTTCTGTTTTGTTCTTTTCTAATCATTTTAGGAATCAGAAAATGGTGTCAGTACCAAAAAGAAATGTAAGTATTAGTATCAAAAATGGTGAGCAGAAATAGAGATTAGTGTGGATTCCAGCCCAAAGTTGCAGAATGAAGTTCAGATAATTATCTTATTTTGTAGATGCATGTGTACATGAGTAGAAATGAACAAGTACAGACATACAGTTGTGTGAAATACATAATTGAAGCTTAATCCCATTCACTGTTCAATATGCTTCAATTTAACATTCCACATAAGAGAGCTTAGTTCCTTATTAAATGTTTGGGGAAATATAGGAATGGCAAACTAAACCACTTTAAAACATACCCTGGTTATTCTGAACTTGCAGTTAACTGCAGTAAGATTATATTTATCCTTGGATTGTTAACATCTTGGGACTGGGCTTTTACTTCATGGAAGCCTGTAAATCTCCATGCACAGCTGTAAATCTTTGTAAATGTGTCTCCAGATATCAATGCAAGCAACAGCTTGCTTCCTTATTTATCCAAAGGTTTTGGCTTTCACCACAGCACTTCAAGTTGTAAAAGATGTGTGCTGCCCCCAGCCCTCCACCTCTGTGTACAAGAGAGCTCACATCAATGCCAGAACATGGTTTTGAGCTGTAAAGTAGAATATGTAGGTGAGAGAACAGACATGAGCTCTACAGAATGTTAGAGAAGAATGAGGCCAAAATTCTTTCTTACCTTTTGTCCTTCTATCTCTTCCCATTTTCCCTAATAACTTTATACTGATTTTTACATCATTAGCTGTTGTGTTTTCAAAGACTTTTTTTTTTTAATTCTAGTATGAACAGACCTCCATCTTTCAAGCCACCACCACCTCCAATAAAGTACACATCCATGCTAGAATCTGATGGAACTACCGCATCCTGCCATGAACTGGAAACTTTGTAATGTTTCTTGATGTACTGAAGAATATTATATCTTGTAACTGAGTAAGCCTTTTAAAATGCAGATTGCTGGAGTTTAGTCGGAATGACCCATATTCAGAGTCAAACTTCTTAAACCGACAAGGTCAGAAGCAAAGCACTCCTGAGTATGCTTTCTCATCCATTTAGATATGCATTCATCTGACAGACTGAAGTCTAACTGCAGCACATTAGAGATTACAGGTGCTCAGCTTGGATTGGATGATCAGATGGGAATTTGCTGTCTTAATAATGGGAGTGGATTAGTGCATGTGTCACTTCATTAATCTGCCTAGAAAAAACGTTGAAGCATTTTATTTTAGTATGCCTATAATTATGAGCACTTTAAGCATATGGCAGACATAATTACTCCACAGTCTTGGTGATAATTTTGGAAGCTTTCTGACACATGCGTGAACCGGGTTTTTTTTAAACTATAATCTCTCTTACTATACAAATACTGATATACAATGAGGTTAGTCAATGATAAGACTAAAGAGCAGAAACATTCATTGTAGGACGATAGTCCACATATATCATCACTGACGTCCAATGTGGACTCACTTGGAAAGGCTGACGTGAGAGGAGGCTGCTGTTTCCTTCTGACATGATCTGCTGTGAAGACCTGCTACATATATTGAAACTGCCAAACCAAGGAGAGGTCTCTTGAATGGAAGACCTAAGGACTGAAATGCATAACAATCCAAGGGGATGATAATAGAAACGGTGACTGCTTTCAGGGACGATAACTATTAAAAATAACAATTGTTCAAAGATAAAAATATTTTCTGAAGTATATTTATATATCAAATATATTGATCTCAGTAGAGAAAAAAGGAACACCGTTCTTCATTTTTCACTCCTCAGTTGTAAATGTGAGCAGGGAGAATCCTGCTGAGAACTGGTTTGACTCTTTGTATTTGCTAAATAACTTTTAATATTGCAAACAATTTTCAGATATGTATGAAGTCAGGCTTCAACTGGAAGCAGTACAATTAATGAAAGGAAATGCCATCATGATAAAGTGTGTGTTTCTCAAGGAGCCAAATTCAGACATGGTAAAGTTGAAAATGATGTGCTGGTTTAGATATGCAGCACTTTCTGCAATAGAAGTGGAAGATGAGTGTCATGGAGTTGACAAATGCTATTGTATTCCTCATAGCTTTAAATGAATGAGTTATTTGATAGGAAAAAGAAATTAAGAAACTGTTCCCGCTAAAATCTCGGACATAAGAGTATGCTATTCTGTTTGTCCATTTTTAGTTAAATATCTGAGGTTTATAGCAAGCACTTTTCTTCATAAAGAACTTTACACACTTCACATGCACAGAATAGGGATCAGCTTTTCCACCACTGAAATGCATCTAAATCTAGTGTAAAACATAGCAGCTGATTAACTGCACAGAACCATTTACATAAAGTTCAAGACAAAAAATGAAGAAAAATGTCATCCACTTAAAACTCATGGGAAAATATAGAAAGGCAAATAATACCCACGTTGGAATGCAGTTGGGACACTGCTGCAAGCTTAGTAAAAAATTAGCAAGGAATCTTCAATGGCTGCAAGTGGTCACTACCTTGGTTTTAATAAATGATCCAAAAGATGTTACCTCCAGGGCTTAGAGGAAAGAATACCACCTTTGTAACTAACTTCATTTCTGGCACCTCCCTGGGTTTTCCTTGGATGTTTTTGACCCAAGCCTAACTATTACAGGGTTTTCCATAGCTCCCTTCACTACCATATAGAAGAGCTTCCCTGTGACATAAATCTGCCCAGCAATATCCGTCCTGGACTTCATGCAGGCTTCTGCTCTTTTCCCCTCCCTGGTTAAAGGAAGTTCTGCTTGAGGAGTAATTGTAGTTTTGATCATCATTTTGCCAGCTTCCTCAAAGACTTGGGATCTTGTTGTCTGCCTTGAAAATGGTCAGACTCTGGTTTAGACAATCCTTTCATGTAGCTGTTTCAATAGCCAAACTCCTTAAGCCAAGGATGCTTTGCCTTCGGCTCCCAGGAACTTTGTCCTGGGCACTGTGAGCTACCTTTCCCCAAGGATGCAAGTGCCTGGGCAAGTCATGGAGGAAGACTTGGATGCTGCTGTAACTGGGTGAGTTAAAGCACTTCTCTCTCTGGGAAGAAGAAAATGGAATTACTACAGGTTGACACCAGTGTCAGAACCCAGTCCCATGAGTTCATTGTAATCCTAAGGCTTTCTGAAACTTAATATGTATTTTCCCTTTTCGTTATCTATTTTATTTTCAAGACTCATTATTCAGCCATCCAGAGAGAAAAATGAATGCCATCACAAATTGATAAGTCCATTTATGTGCATATACCTATGACCACGGTGTCTTTTCCCATAGAGTTCCTGCCCTCATAATATGAGGTGGTCTGTATCACATCTTGTATTTCACCCTGTACAGCTTTTTTTTTTTTATTTGACTTGAAGTTGTAAAAGAAATATTATGTGGGTGTAATGCCCTGTTACCACCAGAAGATGGCTCCACAGCTGTAAATTTAATTCTCTGGTTAGTAAAGTCATAACAATAAAATGAACATCCTTACTAAATTTTTGTTGGCCACAGGTGAAATAATTATTGAAAAGGTATTGATGAGTATTAAAAACATTTGATACAAAACTTCCTTCAAAAACAGATAAATAATTAATGAGTATGAAACTCATAAGCTGCAAAATTTGCTCCAAAACCCAGATAAATATACAGTATAGGTCCTTCAGTTTTAAGAAAGTTATTTTCTAGAGTCTCCTTCCTTGCACTATATAATGCGTTTCTCCAATACAGGCTAGTGTGAGAGAAGGCAATGGAAGACTGATCTTGTTCGGAAGCCATATCAGCTCATTATGTATAACCATTTTATTCTAGTACAAAGCCATGTCTTGAGAGAGAACTCAGGGACTGGATGGCTCAGAAGGTCAGTTCTGGGATTTATAGATTTCACCTCTAGGTTACAGTTGTCACTTCAGACTTGGCTGTTAGTGACTGTCGGATCACTGTTCAGTAGCCTATATGAAATGTGCTGGGTAGACTCAGTCCACTAGGTGGAAAAGTGTCCACATCACCAAAGCCATCCCAGAACTGACATGTTTGCAGGCAGAGCTGAGAGAGGTAAGGAGCGAATGGGCATTGACACTGAAGTATCTTCTTGATGCTCTAGGTGGTCTGTTCCTGCCTCACAATGGAAGCACATGGGCAAGGGGCCACATAATGGATACATGCATCACCATTGCCCTGGTCCACCAGTTAACTCCTCTGGTCTTTATTTGCTTTAACAAAAAACCTCTGTGGCAGATATTTTTCCTTTCTCACCAGCAGCACAACTGAGCAGCAGGTATAGCAGGAAGGAAGAGCTTGTGGCTTCTAACTCTTTTAGTAGAACACCAAAGGGCACCCTCAGGAGGAGGGAGATGCTCATAGTCACCAATCATGTTAGGAATATTTCTTTTGTGGGGGTGGAGGAAGAAGGCAATGTTGGGGAGAAGAAGAAAGGAAGTACCTAATTACCAGCCCCAACCACATCACCAGGGCCGTCCCTAGCCATTTTGGTGCCCTACACAGCCCCCCATGGAGGGGTGTGTGGCCCCAGGCCTCCGCGGGGGGGGCAGGAGCAGGCTTGGGGGGCAGGGGGAAACCACCCCCCGGCACGAGCCGGCGGAGCGGAGTGGGTTGGGGCCGGGTCAATCCACTTCCTGCCGCCCGGTGAGTGCAGGATGGGCTTGACCCCACACTCATGGGGCGGCGGGAAGTGGAGAGACCCGGCCCCAGCCCTCTCCGCTCTGCTACCCTGGCTCCCAGCCTTGGGGCTTGGGGGGTGGGGGGAAACTGCCCCCCAGCACTCACTGGTGGCGCGGCTGGGAGCCGGAGGCACGGAGCAAGCTGGGGCTAGGTCACTCCACTTACAGCCAGCCGGTGAGTGTAGGGCACCCAACCCCTGCTGCAGTCCTCAGGAGAAGTGGTGGAGTTGGGGCAGCACTGGGGCAGAGCAGGGGCGGGAAGAGGCGGGGTGGGGGCTTTGGGGAAGGAGTGGAGTGGGGGTGGGGCAGAGCAGGGGTGGGAAGAGACGGGGCTGGGGTGGAGCAGGGCCGGGGGCAATGGGGACAAGGTGGAGCAGGGACTGGAGCAGCACGCAGCTGTGTAGGGCACCAGGAAATTTGGTGCCCCAAATTTCCTGGTGCCCTACGCAGCTGCGTACTTTGCCTTGCACATCACTTACTCTGGGCATCACATGCCACAATCAGTGGGACTTGTGACCAGTTCCAATTTATGCGAGTATGAGTCGGGATTTCTAGGATTAAGCCTTGTTTACCTAATGTTAGTAAACAACGATGTCATTGTCAGATAGAAGGTGCTCTATAACTGAAAAGTATTTATAATACTTACATTATAAAATTATACTACTTGGCAAAATCTTGGAACTTGTAGGATAAAAGCTGAAAAAACTGAAAAAAATGAATGCATTTTGAAAAAGAAAAATATGTTATAAAATGCAACCTGCACAGCAAAAACAGTAATAATTAGATGTTGCAGTTTGCTACTTGTATTTGTCTGTATTTACTTTTGTACGTATATGATTTAGGTACATCTAGGTCATGCCCTAGATATTGTCCTTCCAAAAAATGTGTACCACATAGGTTTAAGATCACCGTACTTTGAAGCCATGCAGCTAGGTATTTATGTTAATGTATTTGTTTACTTCCTTTCAAAAGAATAAAAAAATTGAATGTTTGAAGAATAGAAAAAAGACAAGAATCTCTGTTTAGCTAGAGACAATAAAGATAAGTGCAAAGTAATTCATTTAGGAAGGAAAAATCAAATGCACAACCACAAAATGGGAAATAACTGGCTAAGTGATGGTACTGCTGAAAAGGATCTGGAGGTTACAGTGGATCACAAATATAATGAGTCAACAATGTGATGTAGATGCGGAAAAGGCTAATATCACTCTGGGATGTATTACCAGGAGTGTCCTATGTAAGGCCTGGTCTACACTACGACTTTAATTCGGATTTAGCTGCGTTAATCCGAATTAACCCTTCACCCGTCCACACTACAGAGCCAGTTAATTCGAATTAAAGGGCACTTAAAATCGATTTCTGTACTCCACCTCGACGAGCGGAGTAGTGCCTAAATCGATTTTGTTAATTCGAATTAGGGTTAGTGTGGCCGCACACCACCGAATTACTGTGGTTAAAGTAATGGGGTAGTGTGGCCGCACACCACCGAATTAATGTGGTTAAAAACCGAATTAATGTGCTTAGTGTGGCCGCGCACAATCGAATTTATACAACCTGTTTCCCAAATTCAAATTATCTAAATTCGGATTAATCCTGTAGTGTAGACATACCCTAAGACACAGAAGGTAGTTGTCTCACTACACTTGACATTGGTGAGGCCTCAACAGGAGTGTTGTGTCCAATTCTGGGTGCTACACGTTAGGAAAGATGTGAACAAATTGGAGACAGGCCAGAGGAGAGCAACAAAAATGATAAGTTTTAGAAAACCTGACCTTCGCAGAAAAAAAACCTGGGCATGTTTAGTCTTTAGAAAAGAAGATTGAGAGGGTGACCTGATAAGTCTTCAAATGTGTTAAGGACCATTATAAGGAGAACTTTGATTAATTGTTCTCCATGTCCACTGAAGGCAGGACAAAAAGTAATGGGCTTAATCTACAACAAGGGAGATTTCAGTTAGCTATTAGGATCAACTTTTTACCTATAAGGATCGGAGGTTTTTAAGAACAGGTAGGACAAGTGCCTGTTGGGGATGGTCTAGGTTTACTTGGTCCTGCCTCAATTCAGGGGGCTGGACTTCATGACCTCTCGAGGTCCTACTTTTCTATGGTTCTATGATGATTGTATCTTCAGTATTTAGGGCCTCATCCAGCACCCACTAAAGCCAATGGGAGTCTTTCCAGACTTTAATAGAGTTTGGCTGGACCTTCATTAGAGTTGCCACTGCCAGGGCCGGCTCCAGGTTTTTTGCTGCTCCAAGCAAAAAAAAGAAAAAGGGCCTTGAACGCTGGTGCCTAAAGCCGGCCCTGGCCACTGCCATTGTATCTCATTGCTGTGCTTAACAAGACTAGATATTTTCCCCTGATCTCATTATATTACTGAAAGCCACCTGTTGGGAAGCCTTCCAGACTTCTGTCATGTAGAGCACACACAAAATATATTTCCCAAACCTTTCAGTTGTTTCCACAGATCAGATAGGGACTTTTGTGTGAGACAGCTGAGAGCTTAGAGGACAATCTGGCTATTGTACAAATGATCCCAACAAGTGTTAATCCTCTTTTAATACCTTCTGCATCACTCTAAATTATATGCCTCTCAAATGGATTTCAGCGTGACATCTAAAAGGCACCTTTTTTTACTGTAGGTAAATTAGACTTGGATTGTTCATTTAAAAGGCACCTCTATTATTTGTAGCATGTTCTTTGTCTTGTAAATCATTTAAACTTGTATTTTTTCTCAGGCTGCCTGGAAGCAGGCTGTGGGAGAATGCAGTCTGGTCGAGAATCCCAGAGTTGGATTAATAAGTGTAATGGTTGCTGCTAATTAACATTATCTCCTGAAGAAATAGCCCATCTTAACACAGATCTAGAAAGTAACTTTCTATTTTAGCTAACACTTTCTTGTTCCAACAGTGTCTTTAAGCCTTTGTTTAGAAGTTACTTTTGCTAAACAAATCCTAAAGAGCACATTGTACTGAATCTCTTATGAGGCCTTTTCCAGAATTTAAGCCTTCATTTATCAGAGCAAACAAACAGACATTGGAAAGAGTCACGTGTACTGAAACCACAGGAGGAGGCGCATTGAAAAGAGAAATCAAATTGGTGTTTGGTCAGGAAAAATACTTAAGTTAATGTGGACTGTGACTCACTCATTGAGTTTTGTGACTCGCAAGAGCCTTATGGGCAGTGACCCAAGAACAGGTCTGCCTATGAGTTCTCCAGAGGAATGTTATTAGCTAAATGCTATAGAAATATGTTCTAATATCGTTTTTTAAAAATCACACCATATTTAAAATTATTCCTTTAGGGACTGATCCAAAACCTTTGAAAATCAATGCCAGTCTTTATGTTGATTTAAAGAATATAGGATTAGGCCTTTAATCACAAGTCCTCCATCATCTGGTGTCTCTCTCTGGTTGTTGATTCTCCGAGGCAGATTCATCCTAATAAGAATTTAACCAGTGGAAAAAAATCCTCTTTGTGTCTTGTTGGTTTACTAATTTTCAATAGGAGTTCTTTCTCCATGCGAACTGATCACAGCATAAAGTATAACTGGAAACATTCTCATCTGGTGTAAATACTGTATTTAAAGGGAAAGCACTGTCATGTAGTTGAATCCCAAACATTAGGTTTTGGTTGAAAGAAAGGAAAATAAAGGATGTACACTAAATAAAATAAAAAAAAAAAAAAAAAAGAGAATAAATAAAAAAAAAAAAAAAAAAAAGTGCCTATACAAAAAAACAAGATTGTTATTGACATTCACAATTGCCTTTGCAAATAATTGAGTTTCTGTGATAATCACAGTATTTTTCTGTTTTGATATGTAACAGGGACTGAACGCAGTAACTTGGTCTACTGTAACTGAAGAAGCAATATTTTAAAAAAATCAATGGTGTCTGCTATGCATTATGAAGGACTGTATCTGATATTCTTAAATATGAAATAATAATTCCATTGCACTCAGTGGTGAAAATGGTAATGAACAATTTAAAAGACTTCAGTATACTTATATGAATTGCTGAATCCTGCTTTTTTTCTTTTTAAGGGTAGCAGTGTCCCTTTAAAACACTGGGATGATGCAGAAGCCAGTTGAATAATCATTTTTGATCTATTATCTGATGATAAATGCATGTAAAGATTTGGAATGAATATAGTGCTGTGGATTTAGGACTAACATGTAAATCTTGAAAAACGATGACTGAAAGCCCTAATAGCAGCTCTTCATTTCATTGAGTAATGGGATGTGTGTTATAATGTCAGTGTGACAGAAAACAATGAGGGTAGGGTTGCAGTAGCTCTTCCATTAGAAACCCTTATTTTCAGTAGCTCATAGACTTTGAATTTTTCATACTTTTGGCTTAAATTTTTCACACTTGGTGTCAACCTGGGGGTGAATTTTACTTTTATTTTATTTTTTTATTATTTATTTATTTATTATTTTATTATTTTTTCTGAAAACTTGAGTACAAACTATTCACTTTTTTTTTGGTTAGGCAATGGTGGAAAAACATACATTCCCGTTACTCTGAATTAGCCCCAGCCTGATGACCTTCAGTGTATGCTGCAAAGCTAATCTTTTTACCAGGCATTTGGGGGGAATTGTCGGAGAGAGAGCGAGGAATGGAGGTTTAAGCTTTTAAGTTGCCTGGCTTGCTGGTGATGTAAAGTTGTACTGCCACCCTTTGCGGGCACTAACCTATGTCTAGGGTCGCCAGCTCAATGGGGATAGGTATCCTTTTTTTAGCTTTTGTGTACATCTAAATTCAAGCACTAAAGCCCTGATAATCTGTGGCACACTGGATATAAATTCTGTCAGGAGGCCACCCTGGTTTCTGTTGCACACAGTGCAGCTGAACGAAAATTCCATAGCAGCTACAGAAAAAAGAAAAAATACAGGTTTTTACTGAACTTTCTGCAAAAATGGCTAGTGCAAATCAGTACAATATCCCTAGTAATGTTTGTTTAGGCATCAGTCTTGCCAACACTTAAACATGAGTTTAACTTTAAGCACTTAGTCTCACTGACTTTAAGTTAAGCATGTGTAAGTGTGTTTGCAGGACTGGTCCTTGGAAGATGATGATGATTAGTTTTTTAACTCTGGCCTAAATTTATAAATGTCACTGCTGCAGGTTTTTGTATTGAGCACATGCAATTAAATTTAGAAGGCTTCTGGGGTGGAGGGAGCTAGTGATTTTGGCAAGGGAATAGGTCATGTTGGGCTCTGGGCATCTGGAACAGTGTGGGAGGTGATTTGGGGTGGGAGAATCAGGGCCGGCTCCAGGGTTTTTGCCGCCCCAAGCAGTCACCCCCCCCACCCAAAAAGCCGCGATCGCGATCTGTGGCGGCAATTCGGCGGAGGTCCTTCACTCCAAGCCGGAGTGAGGGACCCTCCGCCGAATTGCCGCCGAACAGCTGGACGTGCCGCCCCTCTCTGGAGTGGCCGCCCCAAGCACCTGCTTGGTAAGCTGGTGCCTGGAGCCGGCCCTGGGGAGAATGACACTTGGTGTTTCTGCTAAAGATAACCAATGAAGCAGTTAGTGCTGACCATTAAAATCGCACCTTTTAGGTTTCAAAATTAACATGCTAGTGAGATGAATGGGACAGTCCATGCCTCTCAGCACTGTTGTTTCAGGCTGTTAAATTCAAAAATATGATTCTGCACCAGTTACTTCATTCATATTTATAAAATTATTTTTGCCACAGTAAGTTCTAGAAACAACCTTTCTGGCAGGGAAAGGGCTGGGAGGAGTCCTCGTCTCTGGCCCCTGTCCCGGAACAGCCTGCCTGCACCCCAAACTCATCCCCACCCCAGAGCCCACACCCCCAGCCAGAGCTTTGACCCCCCTCCACACCCTCAACCCTCTACCCTAGCCCTGAGCCCCTCCAGCACCCCAAACACCTTATCCCCAATCCCAGCCAGAGCCCTCACTCCCCACATCCCAACCTCTGCCCTAGCCCTGAGCCTCTCCAACACCACAAACCCCTCATCTCCAGCCCCAGCCAGAGCCCTCATCCCCCTGCACTCCAACCCTCTGCCCTAGCCCTGAGCCCCTCCCAAACACCTTATCCCCAGTCCCAGCCAGAGCCCTCATCCCCTTGCACTCCAACCCTCTGTCCCAGCCCTGAGCCTAACACCCCAAACCCCCCAGCCCCAGCCAGAACCCTCACCCCTCCGCTCCTACTCTCACCCTGAGCCCCTCCCACACCCCAAACCCCTCATTCCCAGCCCCAGACAGAGCCATCACCCCCTACACCCCTAGTCTTGCCCTGAGCCCCTCCCACACCCCTGCACCCCTCATCTGCAGACACACCCCACAGCCCTCACCCCTGTATCCCCTCCCTCTGCACCCCCTCCCATCCCCAAACTCCCTTCCAGAGCCTGCACCCTGCACCCCAATCCCCTGCCCCAGCCTAGGGCCTGCACCCCAGACCTCCTCCCCCACCCAAACTCCCTCCCAGAGCCTTGGGCAGGTGGGGGACGGAGTTTGGGCGGGGGCGGATTCTGGGCACCACCAAAATTTCTACAAACCTGCCACCCCTGTATGCTAGAAGGGATTGATTTGTACACAACAAATTTTTATATGCAATTAAAATATATTACACTATATTTACAATATATTAAAGGAAGTGTATGAAGTACTCTATGCATGGTGCTTGAATTTAAGTAAGAGTTTGAGAACCTGTCAAATGAAAAATACATATTATATAAATATATATACTGTACTTTTTAAAAAGATACAAAATCAAGGAAACTTTGAAATGTACACTATAATGTACTCTGATTCTAGAAGGATATTTGATGGAGCAATGCTTTTCAATTTACAGTAGTCCTAAGGGGAAAAAATGTGTGCATGTTTGTATAAGATATGTGTTTATATGTGAAAAAAGCACTATTCTTTTTAAAGGAAGAACTTGCCCACAAAGTGTAAGCCCTGAAAGATAGAATGTGCTGTTAAGATGTTGAAAAAAGTATATTGGAAGAAGCTACACCTGTGAATCTTAGGGTATGTCTACACTACAGGGACTATACTAACATAGTTGCGTCCCTGTAGTTATTCTGGCATAATCCCAGAGTGTATACGCACCCTATACTGATTTAAGGGGTTTTTCCTTTGGTGTAGGAATACCACCTCCCAGATTAATGGTATCTGGTTCAGCAGACACATTCTTCCATCAACCTAGCAGCATCTACACTAGGGGTTATGTTGGCAAAGCTATCTTGGGCAGCGGTACGGATTTTTCACACCCTGAACAACGTAACTGTTGACCTAAATTTTAAGTGTAGACTAGGCCTATGAAGTTCACAAATTGTATTACAGACAGTGCTTGATCACTCAATTAGAGACTTTGGCTTGTTCTTAATTTAAAAGTCCATACCTCAAACTGATGTAGCTATGCTGATCTAAACCCCAGGGTAAATGCAGCTATATCAATGGAAGAATGTCATTTGGTGTTCCAACACCAATGGAATAACCCCTTCCATTTGTATAGGCTAAGTCTACTCCACAGGGTAATGTCAGCATAACTACAGTGACATAGCTATGCTGCTATTGTCTCTATAGTGTAGACATATTCTTAGAGCCGAAGACAAAGGTGAAATAAGTGCTATAGTAATGAGTGAACATAGATTGGTAATCTTGCATCCTGAGCAAGTGGAAGGGACAGAGATGTTGCAAGAAGTGCCACAGACTATGCAGGTATAAAATTAAAATGGTCTATCTTAGGCCCTGTCTACACTGGCAAGTTTCTGTGCAGTAAAGCAGCTTTCTGCGTTGTAACTCCCGAGGTGTACATATTGACAAGCCACTTTGGCCTGGTCTACGCTGAGGGAAAGGAGGGGGATTGATCTAAGTTATGCAACTTCAGCTATGTGAATAACATAGCTGAAGTCGATGTACTTAGATCTACTTACCGTGGTGTCTTCACTGCGGTAAGTCGACGACTGATGCTCTCCCATTGACTCCACCTGCACCTCTTGCCCTGGTGGAGTACTGGAGTCGACGGGAGAGAGCTCGGCGGTCAATTTATCGTGTCTAGACTAGAGGCGATAAATCGACCCCCGCTGGCTCAATCGCTGCCCGTCGATCCAGTGGGTAATATAGACAAGCCTGTTGTTGAACCGCTCCTTGCTTCTGTCAAGTTGCCCCGTGTATGGCTTCATAAGCCACAGCATTAAGGGGTAGGCGGGGTCTCCAAGGATCACAATGGGCATTTTGAGTTCCTCGCTACCCCCTCCGTCTTCCCACAACTCTTAGCGGCAAAAGAGAAAAAGGTTCTCTGTGGGACAGCTGCCCAGAGTGTACCTCTCTGAATACCGCTGCAAGTGCCGCAAGTGTGAACACACTATTGGACAGGCAGCTGACAATGTGAACACACAAAAGCAGTTTCCCTTCAGCGCTCTGAGTAGCGCTGTAACTCCCGGCACTGTAGCTCTGCCAGTATAGACATACCCTTTCTCCCCTTAGCCTCTCATGTTAGTTGGTTTGTACTGTTATTCCTTTACTCTCCCTTGGTGTGGAAATTGCACCAATTTCTACTCAATTGTACTGACTAGCTGACACCTGGAGGTGTGATTTACAACTTGGGGAGAAATATCGGTGCTAGCTCTGGTCAAGCTAGGACACCAGAAACCGAGTGCAGTTACGGCAGCGTGAGGAGCTAGCCACCCTGGCTGCATACCTATCTGAGACTTTAGGCATGTGCTCCAGGCAGCTAGCCCCTCCTGCTGCTTGCACGGCTACAGCTACATACTCATACTAGCATGCTAAAAATAGAGTGTGTCTCCTTGAGCTGGAAATTATACCCCTAGCTTGAAATGTAGCTGTACCCTAAATATTACCCTATATCTTAATGTCTGTGGAGAGGGGGGAAGAGTAAATTGACAGCTGCAATCTTACTGTTCACATTTCCTGATTTATGAATGAATGCTGCAGTAATGTAAGTACTGATTCTGCTGTCATTTTGCTGTATGTTGGGGTAACTCCTTTGAATAGAATTACAACAGTGTGAGTAAGATCTGATTCAGGGCCATAGCTTTTTTGTGGATACAGATGGAATCCAGTGTATGTGTTCATATGCACGCGCACACAACAGGTGTGCTGTATGAGCAAGCATACAAGAGGCTGTAATGTGATAATTGCAGGCGTTGGGGGCATGCAGAAATTCACACTGGCTCAGTGGATTTTAAATTTCATGGCAGTGTAAATCTAGAATTCCTATTTGGTGCCAGTTGGGGTAAGATTACATCTGACTTCTTGCCGGCAGGTTAAAGAAGTATGGGCTAGATGAATGGACTGTAAGGTGGATAGAAAGCTGGCTAGATTGTCAGGCTCAACGCGTAGTGATCAATGGCTCCGTGTTTAGTTGGCAGCCGGTATCAAGCAGAGTGCCCCAAGGATCGGTCCTGGGGCCGGTTTTGTTCAATATCTTCATTAATGATCTGGAGGATGGCGTGGACTGCACCCTTAGCAAGTTTGCAGATGACACTAAACTGGGAGGAGTCGTAGATACACTGGAGGGTAGGGATAGGATACAGATGTGATGGGTTGGATCACAGAAACCCCCTTGGCAGCTGCCACCTAATGTGCCAAGACTACCTCTGCTCCAGTTTTCCCTGCCAGCTTAGGACTCCAGCACCCTGTCTTGCTGAGCCAGACACTCCTGTCTCCTCCAACAAAGACCCAGGGTCTGAATTACTTGCCCCAAAGCTGCAGATTTACCTGAAAACAGCTCACAGAAGTGTGCTTGTCTTTAGCACTCAGATGCCCAATTCCCAATGGGGTCTAACCCAAATAAATCTGTTTTACCCTGTATAAAGCTTATGCAGGGTAAACTCATAAATTGTTCGCCCTCTATAACACTGATAGAGAGATATGCACAGTTGTTTGCTCCCCCAGGTATTAATACATACTCTGAGTTAATTAATAAGTAAAAAGTGATTTTATTAAATACGGAAAGTAGGATTTAAGTGGTTCCAAGTAGTAACAGACAGAACAAAGTAAGTCACCAAGCAAAATA
Source organism: Terrapene triunguis (assembly GCF_002925995.2). Lineage (NCBI taxonomy): Eukaryota > Metazoa > Chordata > Testudines > Emydidae > Terrapene > Terrapene triunguis. Next base: position 7,860,005 of record NW_020664909.1, read on the forward strand.
AAATAAAATGCGCAAATCTATGTCTAATCAAACTGAATACAGATAATCTCACCCTCAGAGATGCTTCAGTAAGTTTTTTCCTCAGACTGGACACCTTCCAGGCCTGGGCACGCACAATTCTTTCCCCTGGTACAGCTCTTGTTCCAGCTTAGGTGGTAGCTAGGGGATTCTTCATGATGGCTCTCCTCTCTCTGTTCTCTTCCACCCATTTATATATCTTTTGCATAAGGCAGGAATCCTTTGTCCCTCTGAGTTTCCCCCCCCCCACTGGAAAAGCACCAGGTTAAAGATGGATTCCAGTTCAGGTGACATGATCACATGTCACTGCAAGACTTCATTACCCACTTGCCAACACACAGGTATACAGGAAGACTTACAGGTAAAACACAGCCATTTGAAGACAATGGTCCTAGTTAATGGGAGTCATCAAGATTCCAAACCATTAATGGCCCACACTTTACATAATTACAATAGGCCCTCAGAGTTATATTTCATATTTCTAGTTTCAGATACAAGAGTGGTACATTTATACAAATAGGATGATTACACTCAGTAGATTATAAGCTTTGTAATGATACCTTACAAGAGACCTTTTGCATGAAGCATATCTCAGTTACATTATATTCACTTATTATTAATTTTTTATAAAACCATATAGACTGCACAACGTCACACCCTCCTTCTGAACTTACTGCCAGAGACTTGGACACTGACCATGGCGGAGGCAGTATATCTAAAATTTGTTTTGGGGCTCCCCTATGGGGCAGACACTCCTGTGTCCCCCAAAAGGGAAAGAGACCCTGATCCAGCTGTAGGCTCACAGCTACCAGCTATGACAGACCTTTCGCTGGCCAGCAAAATCCCCCCCCCCCTTCACTCAGGTTGGGTTTGCTTCCAGCTAGAGTCCTTGGGGTTTGTTCCCACCGCAGCAGTCACCAGGACCCCAACTTCCAGCTCCAGGATATATGTCTCTGTGTATCTCTTCCAATCCATTACAGCCAGTTCATGCTTCTGGGTCTTAAGTGCTTTGTCTCTTAAGTCCAGGCTGGTGGGTGACCCTGCCAGCAGCTAGGGGATGTTGGGGGACAACTACTGCACTGGTGGGGTGCAAAATAAACTTTATTAAGAAAATGCAAAAACAGGGAAAATTCAATAGTGAGGGGTATGGGATTTGTTAAGGTAGACAATTGGGGAGGGGTTTCTTTTAGTAAATAGGATAGGGGGTTTCAATAGTGGGGTACAATACAGTGGGGTACAATACAGTTGGTAACCAATTAACACTGAAGTATAAATGTAACAGGTAGCTAACAATTTCTACGTAAAGAGTGTGTCACAGCAGCATATAACCAACTAACAGTATGGGTAAAATGTGTTACATTTTTACCTAAAGTTGTTGGTTATTTGTCACAGTGGTGTAAATGTAAAATGTGAGGTGTTAGAGAGAAAAAGGGGTAACCAATGGGGTTTTATGCTAGACTTCAGTAATACAATTGAGGTTTGGCAGCAGTGGGAATGGGGTGAGCATGTGGGAGAGGGGATTAAAAGAGAGAGAGAGAGAAAGAAAGTGGTAGAGAAGTGAGGTTGGGGGATGGGGGAAGAGGAGCACGTGGTGAAGCAGAGGCCAAAGGCAGAGGGAGATTTAAACTCAGGGAGACACAGAGAGTAGACAGGCTGCAAATTTAAACAGCAGAGAGAGAGAGAGAGAGAGAGAAAGAGAGAGAGAGCAGACAGGCTGCAAGTTTAAACAGCAGAGACACAATTATACAGAACACAGCAAAATCTTATCTATGATTTAACTTAACCAAGACTACACAAATTAGCAAGTAACAAAACACAATGCAACAATTCTTTAAGCCTAATTTACAGAGTACAATGCAAGCAATTTTCTAAACCTAACTTAACCACAGCTATGCAAAATGAAATTACAATTTATCTAGACTAAAGGCTAAACCTAACCTAATGGGTGCACCTTATACTAGGGATAGTTCCAGAGGGCAGAGTGGTGTGCACCCAGGATACAGCTTCAAGGGGGGAGGGGTGTTTAACTAGTGGTGGCTGCAAGCAGGCTTATTTCTAGAAGATTACAGATACAGACCAAGGAGTTAGCTTGGGTCTGCCTGCTGGGGAAAGAAAGCCAGCAGCCAGAACAAGGGGTGTGTGCAAGAGGTTTTTCCTTACCAATCCCCAAAGCAGCAGCAGGAACAGCAGTTTCAGCATCAGAGGACGCAGAGAGGACTCGATTCGCTTACAATAATCAGGAGATCTCCAGGCACAAATTCGTTGTTCGTGGGAGGGGAGTTTAAAAACGGGGGTACGCTCAAAAACAAATGAGAGCGGGGAGAGGGCCCCCCAAAGACCCCTAGCTGATCAGACCAGGTGGCAAAGCAAGGACCTTCTCCGGGGGTCTGATCAGAAAATGTCTGGTTTTATAGGCAAACTCAGGCAGTTTCCTGCCAGTAACTCTGATTGGTTCCCCTTAATCCAGGGGAGGAGAGACGGCAGGGACAACTGCAGGTAGGCACAGGACATGTCTGGGCAAGTTCTGAGTCACAGGTATGACTCATATGCTCAGCTATGTGGACACTTTAGGTCTTGCATACCTGGGCAGAGCATCCTACACCGAGCCGGGTCCGAACAAAGAAGCTAGACAAAGGAGCGAAAAGCCCCCCCCCCTCTCTGAGCAGAGCAATGGCTCCAGTCAGTCTGCACAAGCCATTTCCATGAGCAGGGCCAGGCTGTGACTTTGGTCAGTTCTATGGCCGGGGGGGCGGCCACTCAGAATCCAGCAGGGGGACAGCTGTAACAGACAGAGGGCAGCCTTTTCTTTTTCCAGGTCAGCCTGGAAATTATTAAATTTTTATAAAACCATATAGACTGCACAACGTCACAACAGAAGGACCTAGACAAATTAGAGGATTGGGCCAAAAGAAATCTGATGAGGTTCAACAAGGACAAGTGCAGAGTCCTGCACTTAGGACAGAAGAATCCCATGCACTGCTACAGACTAGGGACTGAATGGCTAGGCAGCAGTTCTGCAGAAAAGAACCTAGGGGTTACAGTGAACGAGAAGCTGGATATGAGTCGACAGTGTGCCCTTGTTGCCAAGAAGGCTAACGGCATTTTGGGCTGTATAAGTAGGGGCATTGCCAGCAGATCGAGGGATGTGATCATTCCCTTTTATTCGAAATTGGTGAGGCCTCATCTAGAGCACTGTGTCCAGTTTTGGGCCCCATACTACAAGAAGGGTGTGGAAAAATTGGAGAGAGTCCAGCGGAGGGCAATAAAAATGATTAGGGGGCTGGAGCACATGACTTATGAGGAGAGGCTGAGGGAACTGGGATTGTTTAGTCTGCAGAAGAGAAGAATGAGGGGGGATTTGATAGCTGCTTTCAACTACCTGAAAGGGGGTTCCAGAGAGGATGGATCTAAACTGTTCTCAGTGGTACCAGATGATAGAACAAGGAGTAATGGTCTCAAGTTGCAGTGGGGGAGGTTTAGGTTGGATATTAGGAAAAACTTTTTCACTAGGAGAGTGGCGAAGCACTGGAATGGGTTACCTAGGGAGGTGGTGGAATCTCCTTCCTTAGCGGTTTTTAAGGTCAGTCTTGACAAAGCCCTGGCTGGGATGATTTAGTTGGGGATTGGTCCTGGTTTGAGCAGGGGGTTGGACTAGATGACCTCCTGAGGTCCCTTCCAACCCTGATATTCTATGATTCTATGACTCTGCTGAATCCTCCCTGATTCGATCACCACTTCCTCTTTGGCCCAGCCCATGCCCAGATACTGCTGGATCTTGTTCCAGTTCTGTTGTTGAGCCAATGCAAAAGAGGAACCAAAGTGTTGCTTATTCCTATTGCTATACTGTCTGGACATTATTTGACCAGTCATGGGGCAGCGCTGTGTGGGGTCAGCTTTTTTTCCACATGCAACTGTTTCCCTTGTTGATTGACATTGCAATAGCAGGATGGTCAGAAAAACATGCAGATGTTAAAATGTACTACATAAGAATGACTTATTTTTATTTAGGCCGCAGCTACCATTGGGACAGAATGAGGAATCAAACAGTAAGGGGAAGCAGGCAAGTTGTGCACTACTTTACTAAGAGACCAAATAATAGTAACTTATTATTATGTGAAACTTACATAAAACACAACTTTGATCCAGGAAATAAAGGTCCTGCTTTCTACTGATGCCTGATTAGGCCCATTTTTACAAGCCGGCTTTGCAGGAGAAGAGTTTGGGACTCTGAACTGTGGGATCTGACTTCTATTTTGTTCCTGCTGTTTGCACAGAACAAGAAAAAGAAGTCCTACAACATACTTGCTCGAGCATATGGGTCCTGCTGCATGAGGAGTTAAATCTGTCAGATTTGCCAAATGTGCATCTCTATGCAGATTTGCCAAATATGCACAGAGCAATAAATAAGTAAATAAAAAGGCAGAGATGAAGCAGAATGCAAGTACTTCACAGAAGACAGGCACCTGGCTGACCGCCAAGATGCCATGACCAGCACCAATGAAAAAAATGTAATCCTTGGGGTTCAGATTTCAGAATTCAGCCTACATGAGGCTTTTTAGGAGCCTCTGTGGCAACACGTGAGACTACGAAGAAGAAATGGTGACAGATCTCAAAAGTTACAAGCATTAAGTGGAGGAACTGCAGAATTGGCCTAGTGTCTGGAATATAGAGAATGTGAAGCATTATGTAAGTATTTTTAAGTGCACCTCAACTCCCTCCCATGATGATGGGTAGGTACACACTATATCAGTGATACAGGCGCAGAAAACAGTGACTTGTCTGAGGTCACACAGCAGTGGGATGGTAGAAAAGGCATTAGAATCAACAATCAGTGAATTCCAGACTATGCTTGTTCCCTGGAGGCTATGCTGCTTCCCATTTGACAAAAGGATAAGTTCTTGAGGGGAGAGCAGGAGTCTGCTTAGATGACTTGTATAGTGAGGAATAATATAATATTTAGGATTTGCCTCTTGTTTTGGAAATAGTTTGCTTTATCACAGGCCCAAGAGAGGCTCTGGGAGGACAGCCAGGAAGGGTATCTAAGACCTGTTGCAAGAACTCAGTTGGATCTGAAAATAACCTGGCTATGGTTAACAAGAAAGATATTTCTTTGTTACCTGGCTTATACAGCACAATACTCTAACACAGACTCATATTAACAGCTGCTAAGAAAATTGCTAAGGATTTAAATTTAGCATGTACTTTAACTGATTGCACTATGATCTGAGTTCTCTGGAGGTATGTTTTATTGTGCCCACAGAAACGAAGGCTTTCTTGAAGTCTGAAAAGATTTACTGTGGCTGAGGCGGGGCTTGAAATGGACATGGAGGCCTTTGTGACCATATAAGCCTTGTTTTCATTATTAAAAATGTATGCTGTTAATAAACAATTATGAAGAGTTGAGTTAGCCAGCACAGTGCTGATCATGACTTTGGCACTGCAGACAGTGTTGTCAGCTAGTTGTGTTGCATGATACTAAACACAGGTTAGCCTTCTCTATGCTGAACACAGAGTCCTGATCAGTATCATGCGAGTTGATTCAACTTTGCACAGTTGTGTTGTAACCATATAAAATTTTGTACTGAGGACAAGCCAATAGAAATTCTATAAAATGATTTGCTATGTGCTTTTTCTTATAGGTTTCCCATTCCCCCGCCCAGCTGTGTAGCAGGTGAGTGTGGTTTGAGAGAGGCTCTGAAAATGGAAAGTGTGGAAGGCAATGTTAAGAACATAAGAACGGCCGTACCGGGTCAGACCAAAGGTCCATCTAGCCCAGTATCCTGTCTACCGACAGTGGCCAATGCCAGGTGCCCCAGAGGGAGTGAACCTAACAGGTAATGATCAAGTGATCTCTCTCCTGCCATCCATCTCCATCCTCTGACAAACAGAGGCTAGGGACACCATTCCTTATCCATCCTGGCTAATAGCCATTAATGGACTTAACCACCATGAATTTATCCAGTTCTCTTTTAAACGCTGTTATAGTCCTAGCCTTCACAACCTCCTCAGGTAAGGAGTTCCACAAGTTGACTGTGCGCTGCGTGAAGAAGAACTTCCTTGTATTTGTTTTAAACCTGCTGCCTATTAATTTCATTTGGTGACCCCTAGTTCTTGTATTATGGGAATAAGTAAATAACTTTTCCTTATCCACTTTCTCCACATCACTCATGATTTTATATACCTCTATCATATCCCCCCTTAGTCTCCTCTTTTCCAAGCTGAAGAGTCCTAGCCTCTTTAATCTCTCCTCATATGGGACCCGTTCCAAACCCCTAATCATTTTAGTTGCCCTTTTCTGAACCTTTTCTAGTGCCAGTATATCTTTTTTTAGATGAGGAGACCACATCTGTACGCAGTATTCAAGATGTGGGTGTACCATCGATTTATATAAGGGCAATAATATATTCTCAGTCCTATTCTCTATTCCCTTTTTAATAATCCCTAACATCCTGTTTGCTTTTTTGACCGCCTCTGCACACTGCGCGGACATCTTCAGAGAACTATCCACGATGACTCCAAGATCTTTTTCCTGACTCGTTGTAGCTAAATTAGCCCCCATCATATTGTATGTATAGTTGGGGTTATTTTTTCCAATGTGCATTACTTTACATTTATCCACATTAAATTTCATTTGCTATTTTGTTGCCCAATCACTTAGTTTTGTGAGATCTTTTTGAAGTTCTTCATAGTCTGCTTTGGTCTTAACTATCTTGAGCAGTTTAGTATCATCTGCAAACTTTGCCACCTCACTGTTTACCCCTTTCTCCAGACCATTTATAAATAAGTTGAATAGGATTGGTCCGAGGACTGACCCTTGGGGAACACCACTAGTTACCCCTCTCCATTCTGAGAATTTACCATTAATTCCTACCCTTTGTTCCCTGTCTTTTAACCAGTTCTCAATCCATGAAAGGACCTTCCCTTTTATTGAGTGTGGGGCTGCCTGTAGCCAACTCTGATCTCGAGGATGCAGGTACTGCTGTGTGAGGGCTCAGGCTGCATTAAATAACTGTTGTGTGTAAGACAGTGTGGTCTTGCCTCATTCATTCCCATTTTCCTGAAGCTACAAAATGATAGTCCAAACAGCCCTATTATTGCACATATGTACCAATGTACCTGTTTGATATCTGAATAAAGTACATTTGAATTTTATACGAGATGGACTATTTCCTGCCTAGTAAGTTGATCTATGCACATTTATTCCATCTCTGTTAGGTTTTTGGACTCCTCAGATAGTTGAGTGGGTTTCATTGTTGAATATTCAGAGAATAATTACTGTGCCAGGGAGGGGGGATGACAATAAAGGGATGAAGCTTTTGGTGAATGATGGACCAAAGGCCCTTGGCATATAGTACTTGTAAGTGATTTTCATCCTGATGTCAGTATCAATAGGTATTTACATTATGGCAGCCTGTGGCTATGCCTACCCTAGATTGGGAAATTTAATTCCAAAAGCAATGTGAAGCTATATCAGATGCTCTTCCATGAGCTAGATGGATATGCTCACTTCAGTTTGTATCTTGAATGTGTCTGCATCTATTTCACTATTTAAAAGAAGGATTAATACTTTGTACTTTCACTGCAGTTTCAAATAATAATTTGACATGGGACCATGTAATTTGTTTTCCCTTGTTATGATGAGAGCTGGGCAAGATTTTCTATCCTGCAAAAATCTGAGATTCCAAATATTTTTTCTTTCTGCAGTGGGATGAAAGAAAGCCCTCTTGAAGTTTGTAATGAAAAATGAGAGATGAAGGGAGGAAGAACCAACCCACCCCTGAATAGCCAATCACTCAGGGTTAGGCCGTTCATTTGGGAGGTTGGAGATCCAGACTCAAATCCCCACTTCACGTCAGGGAACTGAGGTTGAGTCTCTATCCTTCCTCCTCCTACCCGCTGTGAGTGCTCTAATCACTGGGTATTGACCAGGGATGTAATCCCTATTATTTTTGAGAGCAAAAGGGTAACCTTCAGGATGCATAAGTTCCACAGTGCATTCCAGCCCCTACCTTGTTGCATTGACTATTTGGTGTTTCTCTGACTCTCCTGTTGGAACTGTTCCACTTTGTATAAACAACCAAACAGAGCCTGACTCTATAGCCCAGTGGCTGTGTTACTCAATCAGGCACACAAGGGACTTGAAACTCCTTCTCCCACACCCCTGGGGAGTGTCCCAATCATGGGCTACTCTTGGGGGGAGTGGAAGGAAGGGATTATTTTTGTTTATTCTTTCTTTTTTACCAGAAATGCCAACCTGTACCTGAGAAACATTTCCCCTCCCTTTCCCCACCCCTCAAAAAGAAAAAGATGGGTTGAAATTGCCACATTCACACACAGTTGCAGTATTGACAAATAAAGCATTTTCTTATGAGCACCCCCAGGACCGCTCTGCTCACGTCTCAGGTTTTCCTAGGGTTGGAGATTTCTTACCAAGTGGTTTTTATTAGATGTGAAGTTGTGCTGTCAGAGCTACTTCTTCCCCTTTCTTCCTTAAATCTCTTGCTTGTACTTGTTGGTTGATCTACAAGCGGTTCTTTTAAAAGGGGGGGGGGGGGGGCTGACACCACGTCTGAGGCCCTCCTGCCGCAGTCGGAAACCGAGCCAGCTGCTGGGCGGAGGCAAATCTCCCCCCTGGCGTTCAGTCTGACCTTGACAAATCGTCTCTAACTTGTCCTGCAAATCTGATCTCTGCGCAGCCAGAGGGCAGCGGGGCTGCTCACGCCTTCTCCCTGGTGCTGGGCGGGGGCTCGAAGCTGCAGCCCGGCGTGCCCTGGGCAGAGCCAGAGGATGTTTTCCAACGGGGCCGGGCGCTGGCAGCGGGCCCAGCGGCTTTATACCTAGCCCCGGCGAGGAGCAGAGCACCTGTTACATAAGCCGGGAGCGGGCCCCTCTGCCGTGTGATTCCTCTCCAGGCAGGGAGGCGCGGGCAGGGCATGTCCGCCGGCTCCTCTGCCCTCTCTGGGGGGCGCGGTACCAAGTTGCGCGCAGCCAGGGCGGCTGAGGGAATTGGTGCCCACGCGGCGGCAAGAGCCGGACCCTGCCCCGGGAGAGGCGAAGGGCGGGCGGCCCCGGGGGAGCTGATGGATGGCTGCAGGCGAGCCCCGCGGTAGCCGCGAGCACGCAGCCCCGGCGAAGCGGCGGGAGGATGGCAGAGGGCAGCAACGCGGACTGGATGGGCTCCCTCGCCCCCGCCCTCAGCACCTTCCCGCTGGCCCATCTGGCCATCCCAGGTAACGCGTCCTTCTGCGCGCCTGGCTCGCCGCCACCGGCCGGCGCTGGGACGAGCCCCGCGGAGCAGCCAGGGGCGAGAGGTGCCCCGGGAGGGACAGCCCGCGGGTTAAGGCCACCAGAGTTGCCCCCTCCCCCAGTCAGTAACGTGCCCATGACCCGCGCTAGCCAGCCAGCCACGCGTACCCGGGCGGGGGATGCTGCCCCTTGGACAGGGATGTCGGTCCTATGGCCGGGCGGGTTGCTCTGGGGCGCGCTCGGTGCTGCACAGGGGGTGACCAGGAGAAAAGGCAGCGCGCAGGAGGGAGCCCATTGCCGGGAGTGCTAGCCCGAGACTGGCTGGGAACTGCTCAGCGCAAGTGGTTCGGGGTGGGCTGTTCCTCTCGGGACAAGTTTCGGCGCCCGAACTGGTTGCTTGAAAAGAAACACTTTGCAAAGCTCGGGGCTAGGCACTGGGAGGGGCCGTGTGAACGCACCTGCGGATTGGTGGAGGGGGGCTGATTGTTTTGGAGGCTGACCCAAGACAAAGCCCCTGTGCGAGTTGCACTGTTTTTATCACCCAGGTCTAAGAGACGTGAGTACCCCCAAATTACCTTCTCTAGACTTGGCTGGGGGTTGTTTCTGTTTGTTTGGTTTGAAACAACCATACCCAGTGTTGGTTGCCACTTACTGCAAAGTGTGTGGTTAGCTAGGGTAAAATTTAATTTCCGGGGTTATTTTATCACCTTCTGCTCTGGGTCAGCTGTTCACCAGCTGAGGTCAAGAAACATTCTCTCCTCCCACGCACCTCTATGGTGTATTATTACACAAGTGAGTACATTATTGAGGAGGGAGTGACCTTCCCTCAGAAGCATCCAGCACCGGCTACTGGTGGAGCCAGGATGCCAGACTAGATGAATCATTGTTCTGCTCTGGTAATGCCTGTGTCTGAACACCTTCCGGAACTGAGGAACCCGTAATCTATGAGATCAATTAACTGACGTTCAATCTGGGATCTATGTCTCATCTATAGGTAGTAAAATAGGAATGAAGCAGTCTAGCACTTGAGTCTTTCTACTGAAAGCTATATAGGAATTGTGGAGACCACTGTGCTATCAAGTCCAGTACACATTGCTGATCATAGCCAGTACCACCTGCTTCAGAGGATTGTCATATAGTAACATTGGCGTTTACTCCAATCCCCCCAATAGTTAGAAGTTGGTTTATGCCCTGAAGCATGGGTTTGTATCCCTTGCAATGTTATTTATTGTTCTGATATTTATTATGACAATTCTGGGATATTCTTGTTATCCAAGTAAAATGTACTATGTGCGGGTGGGATGGGGGAGGGGAGGGGAGAAAACTACAGTAATTTGCAGGAAAACACTAAATCTCCCCTCAGTTTGTCAGAAATAGAATTTCAGCAATGTAAAGCAAGTTTTTCTGTTTTAAATAAAGGTTTTACTACTTAAATTTAAGTGAGGGATAAAAAGAGATTTGATGTCATTATAACAGGAGTTATATTTTTACATGGTTTAAGCAAGATTTGTTTTTTTTTCTTTTGGAGGTAAAAATTGTGTCTGAATTCTGTTTGTGTGTGTATATATATACACACTAACTGACTTTTTAAAAAGTAGCATGGGGGAATCTGTCTTTCTGGTGGGATTTGCGGGATCTATGGTTTTTGCAGAAGGGTGCAGGATAAAAATGCAAGAAACTGTGAGCATGGGTGGGAGTGGGTATTGCAGGGTGGGACAGGAATGGGATTTTAAAAAAATAGTCCTGTGCAGGGCTCTGGTTGGGTGCTCGGATCCTGTGGAAATTCAGTGAGATTTGGCAGGAGGCAAGCTTCCTTAAACTGTTTCAGAAATCTCAGCCTGACCTTAGTCCCTTCTAGTTTTGTGAAGAGTTCATGAGTCAATCCTGGCTTTCTTCAAATTTATCAGTCATAGATTCATAGATTCTAGGACTGGAAGGGACCTTGAGAGGTCATTGAGTCCAGTCCCCTGCTCGCATGGCAGTCATTCGTAAGTACTGGCCAGACACTTGGCCCAAATAACTTTAGGCTTACATGTGAGGTCATACAACATTTGCTTCCACTATTCATATTGTGTGTTTGGCTGCCTAAGTCACAAGTTAGTATTTCTGTTCCCGAATGACCTGAAAGCTTTTAAAACAGGAGAACAACTAATAATTTACTTTTGTGAAGTATTTTTCAAATTAATTAATCATTCATGCTAAAAATAATGAAACCTGGAATTGAAAAACATTTTCATTGATGCTTGGTGGCTGTGCAAATACCTCTGAATGACAAGTAATATAACCCCATCTGTCACAGCGAACTAGAGCTTAGACTTTTATGTAAACAACAGTGCATCTGTCATCTTCCTAGCCTTTGACCAACTCTAGTCCAAGTGAGAGATGTAGGTGGCTCCTGTTTGTAAAACAGAAAGAAAAAAATCAAGAAAGAAACCACAGCAAACACCATATTCAGGAACTAAACCTTTCTAGTACTGGCAATGTCTAAAATGGAGTCCAAATATTTAATCAAGTCAGGTTTTGTAAAGGTGAATTCTAGTATTGATATCCGTTTCAGATATGGGAACAGGTGTGAATTTCAAACAGAGATTCAAGCTCTGGAAGAATTGGTATTTATCTGTACTGCCTTCCCTTTCCTCTCCCATACTCTAATACCTTTAATGTTACTTTTGAAATATATTTCTCATGTTGCTAGGTAGGGCTGGAAGCAGGCGGGGGTTATACTTAATTATTAATGCTTATGCTGTTCTTAGCCATGGGCAATACTGATGAGTAATGTAAAAATCATCCCTACTGCATATATTAATTAGTCATTCAATATGAATGCTTTATAGTAGAGACTACTTATGTTGTTCTGTAGAGAAAAGGTCACAATGTAATTGTAAGTCAGCTCACTATTTTTATATTCAGCAGATTCAAGTATAGTGGTTGCCATTAAAATATTGTCTCTTATGCCTATTTTACAGTTTCACAGTCTCATTGTACTTAATAATCCAGTTCTTATATAGCACTTTTCATCTGTAGTTGCCACAGCACTTTACGGGTCAGTATCATCGTCCCCATTTTACAGAGGGAGAAACTGAGGTTCAAGGAAGGGAGGTGACTTGTCCAAGGTCACCCAGCAGGCCAATGGCAGAGCCAGGAATTGAGCCCAAGTCCCCTGAGACACAGTCCAGTGCTCTCTCCACTAGGCTGCACTGATTATGGAGAGCCTTTCAGCAACATTTGTTACCTGCAAACATCAGCTGTGAAGATTTTAGTGGTAACTGCTATAGATTGTTCCTTATGATATTTCCTTTTTGGACTCTGCTCAAGTGCAGCACTGCCAAGTTCCTTGCAATAGTCTCCTAAAGCCATCATAATTTCCCCGGTATGCATGTTGTGGCAAATACATTGACGTTCTAGACATTTTCATGGGAAGCCACTGGGACATGAGGCACCCTAACTGCAACTCCCATGAAGCACCAGAGCACCTCAGCTAGATGCAGTTCACTGATGAACTGACCTAAAACAAAACATTTTGGTTCATGACTGTCACAATGTGTCATTTTACCAAAAACCTCCAAACAAAATATTTTGACACTTCCAAATCCATATTCTCTGGAATTTTCTATTCCACAAATGTTTTCCCCAAAATTTTCACCCCAGTAACTGACAAAAACAAACTTAGACGTTTCTCAGGAGACAGAAATTCTAATTTTCAACCAGCTGTAGCAGCGGTAATATGCGATAATAATACTAACAACAATAAAGATGCTGCTTAGATGTGTTCGGCACATATGCCTGCCAAAGGTTGCAGGCAGGATGTGCACCTGCTGTGCTATTCAGTGTATTGGATATGTTGTAACTGTCTATTAATTTCAGTCAAGTGTTGTGAATGGATATTGGCAGCATGGTAGTTGCAGCAGAGGAACCAGAAAAGTTAATGATGGTAGGCTTGGAAACCTCAACATGCTGTATGTTTCCTGATCATAAGCCAGACTTTCTGTCTTTCTTGCAACCTTCACATTGTGGATTTGGTGATGAAAGTTGACAGCTAGACACAGTTGCCTGTCATGTAGCCTGTGAATACAGAAGACAGGGAGGGAGTGTGAAGGGAAGGGAAGAGTGGAAAATGCAAATGGACAGCAGCACTCAACAAATTGTTTGTTTGTTTTCCATTTCCATCCTACCAAACTTGTGTATGAAATAGAGTATTGGTGTAATCAATGATAAAGCAGCCTGTAAAGGAGCCAAGGCAAGTCAACAGCAGCATGTAAGAAAAGGATCACTTCATGGATCAACATTCCAGCAGTTTACAGCAATGATTGGGTTCATTAAGGAATATTGACTAAGGGCTGTGACATGGAGGGAGGCTTTATTAATCTAAATGAGAAATACACATTTCTGCTCCATGTGGTGCTGATGAGGAATAGCTACCTTGGAAGAGTAACTCTCCTTTTTGGAGAGATGGGGACAAGGGTCTCTGACTATATAAGGATTTGGACCTGTTGAGCTCTTGTTTAGTATGTTCAAAATAATGTTGCATTTTTTCACAGAATCATGACATTTATTTAGCAAAAGAGACTCCATTGTTTGGGACTTTTCAAACCAGACAGGACAAAATGCTGGAAAATGTCTGTGGGGAACAAGCCTGCATAGACTTGGAGTGGGCTAGATAACTGAAAGATCTAAGCACCTTCAACATATATTAAAAATAAAATCATTCCATTAAAGAATAAATTAGTTTCTAACAAGAACAACAAACCAAACAACCAATACCCTAGAAAGAAATCAAGCCAAACAGTAAAGTCCAGGGCTGTTCATGGAGTATATGCTACCAGTAACCCTTTGATTTTAAATCAAGGGGGTACCTAATTTGAGTGCATTTGCTCTTCCCCCCTCTGCCCCCAAACACCCTAGCTTTTGGGACTGCTTGTATTCAGCATTTTAGAGAAGGTAGATGGAAAATTTCTAGAAGAACAAGGGGATGTTTAATTAAACTGATAGCTGGAACATTCAAAATGTATAAAAATAAATACTTTTACACACAACACACAGTTAGACAGTGGAGCTCAATTCTCAGATACTTGACAGTATTCAAAAAAGGATTAGACATTTATACAGAACACAAAATATCCAGAGTTTTAACAATAAATACTATCTTTAAAAATAGAAAAGGTTTAAGGTGGATTAACCCTGTTGCTTCAGGGCATGAGACAGCCTCTAGCTATTGAGTGGGCTAGGAAGAAACATTCCCTGGGTACAGGTTATTGCCTGGTTCTGCCTCTGAAGCAGCTGGTAATGGTAATTACATTTTGGAGATGGACCAGCGGTTTGATTCAGTATGGCAATTCCTATGTTGATTTAACCTGCAATCAAGGTAGAACGGACCTTTGAGACATTTGAATCCAGATGTGGATTTTGACCTATGCTGCACAGCTTAGCTGTGTTCACCTCCGGAGTTTCACTTTAGGCTCTTCTCTTGCTTTTACTAAATACGGAATAGATCTGAAAACCATAAGCATCAAGAATAAAATGCAGCACAATCTAGTATCATCCAGACAGAGATGTGAGATTCCCCGTTATAGTTCATTCCAAGGAAGATACCTCGATATCTTTTTGTAGAGAGAGAGAAAAAAATTCAGCCATAGATTAATTAACTCACCATTTTTAATCTATTTTGTGTTATACTCAAGTGGGCTCATTTTGCTGAAAAAAATTATTAATTTAATTAAACTAATTCCCTTGAAAATAGCCCATTTTAGTAAAAAATGCATCTAGTCCACACGAAGGTGGGTTCAAAATTGGCGTTTTTGAAGGTTAACGTGAACACAAAATATAAAAGGGTATTGTACTGCTCAGAACAAAGTGACAAATGTTTCAGTGCAAATATATATATAAAAAATACCAGTTTTGTACACTTCTGTCCCCTTCTACCGCCTCCTAACAAAAATAATTTAACTTTTGTCTTTATCGGTATTCTTATTTTCTCCATTATAAATGTGAGAAGTGATGTATCTGACAAAGTTTTGCTTGTGCTACATTAGTATTCACTGAGCTACTATTCTAGCACAGTAAATAAACCTCCTTTTTAAAGAATTTGCTGAGAATATCTAATCATTGATGAGTTGTTCATTTTACAAAATTCAAGGCAACAGTGGGCATGATTTGTGGTGGTTGCACTTTCAATGAATTGTTTTTCTAAACAATTTCTCCAATATCACAGTTCAGATCTGACATCCTGGCTGCAGCCTAGGATCTTTGTTGGTATCTGTGGAATGGTTTAGCTGGATATAGCCTTGCTTCCCAGTTTCATCAGACTGACACAATTCTTTTTATTAGGACAGGCTGAACTTTCTGTTTATTCCCTGACACTCAAGTACTCTCTCCCCCTGCAGTCCTAAACACTTACTCAGATCATGATAAGCTGCTGTGTCCCCATTGTTCAAGGAGCCAGCAAAGCAAGCTAGCAGATGTTCACTTGAAACATTATTGAGCGGTTGGTTAGTCCAGTCTTCCGCACATTGGATCATGGTAATGAGCAAAAGCATTGACTATTTCATTCCTTAGATTAGGGGGATTCATTGAGTTTGGGTGATACCTTAGACTAGAGAATGAAGCACTAGGGCATTAACTTTGTCCTAGCTATTATGTTTTGGCTCAGAAGCATTCACAGCAGGTAGACTTGATTTCACAGAAATTACAAATGAAAAAGACCTATTGTGCCCTTAGCCCAAGTCCCACTGTGATTATTAACTGCAATATCTTTTTCTATTGCACTGGTAGAATTTTAGCCTAAAAATTACATTCCTGATCATTATTTACCTGCTTTCTGAATCAAATTGTGGCTTCTCTAGCAGGGATGCTGTAAAGGAGCATTCACCTCTTGAGTGCCTCCTAGCAACGGGGAGCGGTACCACAGTCCTCCTCTCGCCCATGGTGCTCCCTGCAGGCTGCCAGCCAACCTTTGTGGGTTTTCAGTGGCTTGGCCTTTTGGCCAACTCACAAAGTCCAAGTGAACACCTTCCAGGCTATTAAAGAGTCCATAGATTCATAGATTCTAGGACTGGAAGGGACCTCGAGAGGTCATTGAGTCCAGTCCCCTGCCCTCATGGCAGGACCAAATACTGTTTAGACCATCCCTGATAGACATTTATCTAACCTACTCTTAAATATCTCCAGAGATGGAGATTCCCCAACCTCCCTAGGCAATTTATTCCAGTCTTTAACCACCCTGACAGTTAGGAACTTTTTCCTAATGTCCAACCTAAACCTCCCTTGCTGCAGTTTAAGACCATTGCTTCTTGTTCTATCCTTAGAGGCTAAGGTGAACAAGTTTTCTCCCTCCTCCTTATGACACCCTTTTAGATACCTGAAAACTGCTATCATCTCCCCTCTCAGTCTTCTCTTTTCCAAACTAAACAAACCCAATTCCTTCAGCCTTCCTTCATAGGTCATGTTCTCAAGACCTTTAATCATTCTTGTTGCTCTTCTCTGGACCCTCTTCCAATTTCTCCACATCTTTCTGGAAATGCGGTGCCCAGAACTGGACACAATACTCCAGTTGAGGCCTAACCAGCGCAGAGTAGATCGGAAGAATGACTTCTCGTGTCTTTCTCACAACACACCTGTTAAAACATCCCAGAATCATGTTTGCTTTTTTTGCAACAGCATCATACTGTTGACTCATATTTAGCTTGTGGTCCACTATAACCCCTAGATCCCTTTCTGCCGTACTCCTTCCTAGACAGTCTCTTCCCATTCTGTATGTGTGAAACTGATTTTTCCTTCCTAAGTGGAGCACTTTGCATTTGTCTTTGTTAAACTTCATCCTGTTTACCTCAGACCATTTCTCCAATTTGTCCAGATCATTTTGAATTATGACCCTGTCTTCCAAAGCAGTTGCAATCCCTCCCAGTTTGGTATCATCTGCAAACTTAATAAGTGTACTTTCTATGCCAATATCTAAGTCGTTAATGAAGATATTGAACAAAGCCGGTCCCAAAACAGACCCCTGCGGAACCCCACTTGTTATACCTTTCCAGCAGGATTGGGAACCATTAATAACAACTCTCTAAGTACGGTTATCCAGCCAGTTATGCACCCATGTGTATAAGTTCAGCGAGCCATTAACTCTGTCTAATGGTTGGTCTCCATTGGCCAGAGCCGCCTCCTTCATGCCTCTGGTCCCAGCTAACAACTGCATGGCTAAGGCCTGGCAGCTCCTTTTATCTGGGCCAGCAGAGCCCTGATTGCTGTTGCTAGCCCCTCTAGCCCTTGGCAGGCCAGGTCTCTCTAGCTTCCAAAATGGTGTCTCCAGAGAGTCCTCTCTCAGCAAACTTGGAGGACCCACCTTTGCTGCTCTTTTCCTCACTGCTTCTTCCAGCGGGGTGTAGTAAGACTGTGAGGGCCCTATCAGGGAGTCACAAAGGCTGACTACACTCCATCACAATCAAACCCTTTCCCATATAAGTGTATGGAGTGGTCATGACTGTGCTGCAGAAAGAGGACTGGCTAGAAGGGCTGTGCTTGGAATGCATTGGCTACATGGAATTCACAGATGTAGTAACTTCTCGTGATCTCTTCATACCCAGAGAAAGATGTAACATCTGAAAGCACCATGTCTTGGGAGGTGTATTGTATCTCCTGCCTGGTGTGGCTCCTCCACCCAGTGGAAATATTAAGTCTTGTAATTTTGACACACTTCTAGTGCTACTGCGTGCTTTTCTTTCTTTATTGTGCCAAATCTACTCATTAGTAATTTGAACTATACGTGGTACTCGCTGGAGGCATTGTGCTTGCAGAATTCTGAGGCAGGCGTGTTTAGAGATGAGAAGGCAGCTCTTCAGTTACTGGTTTTGAAGGTGTGCCATGGTCCTTCCTATCGACCTGGTTTTAGACCACTAGCTGGTGCATGGGCTGGAGGTGTGCAAGGCTTTGATGTGCCTCAGCCATGTATTTAGTGTTTGGTATGTGTAATGCCCTGGACTTCACTATGACTCTCCTTCCCCTTGAAGTGAAGAAGCATGAGGATTTTGTTTTTCCACTGTGTTAGGAGGAGAAAAGTCTATGTACCTCCTGTCTCAGTCCTCTCCACCTTGTACCTGCATTTAGGGATAACCAGGATCTTGCTCCTCTGGTTCTAAGCATGTAAAATAACCATAAAATGGCTCAGTGCTAATCATAGTGGCAGACTGGGTGGTTCCAAAGACTGATACTAGGATTTATGCAGCACCTGGAGACTGGTAACGAGTACTGTTCAAAGGGCTGAGAGAGACAGATCCTAAGAAGCAATATTTTTAGTCAAACTTGATTGCTGAAGGTAGCCTCCAAATTTCATTTCAGGTGCATTGTGGGAGGCCAGGCTAAGGTTAGCGGGCAAGGATAGAACCTAACACACTCGGATCTCAATTCCTGATTAGGAACTATAGGCAGGGTTGGAATCTTTAGACAGATGCCACTACATAAATAATTACACATACAAAAATACATTAAAAGAACATTGCTAAGATTGCAAAGTCAAGCACTCAAAAGGTAGGAGATTGCATAAGTGACCTTAATTTGGCTACCTTATCTTGCCACTATTCCTCCCTCCATGTGTACGTATGCTTTATGATAGTCTTTAAGTGCCAGTTTCCTTGCCCAACCAGTCCCAGCCCTTCTGTCCACCCTCCACCAGTTTCCAGCCTCCCCTGCTCTCCAGGCTCCTCTTTCCAGTCTCTTTGCCCAGCTACTCAGTCAGTTTCTCTCCCCCCATCTCCAGTTCCAGTCTCACCAGACTGCTTGTCCAACTCTACTCCCTGCCTCCTCTGCATTCTAATCATGTGATTTCCTCCTCCAAGCTGCCTGGATATCTGCAGGGGGATCATTGAGAATACCAGAGAACGAGGTCCCTGCTCATAGGTCCAGTGCCTGGGCCCAACTTAGAGCAGCCATTACCTGGCCAGTCTGACTTCACCCCTGTACTAGCCTTGGATTGGAGGAAGCATGCTCAATCGCTCTGCGGGAATAGCACATGCTCAGTCCACCCACACAACAGAGTTGTGAGCTGATGGAGCATGTTCAGTGAGAGATTTTAGCTGCTAGAATCCATCTCTAATGAGCATGTGATTTTTCAAAGGCTTATAACCTGGCCCAGTTTGAGGAGATTTTCACAGGGAGGGCAAAAGGCATATCCCTGTCAAAAAGGTCATCTCCTGCCAAATTTCAGGCCTTGCTCCAAAGCATGGAGGCGCCCAAGTTGTTAAAAGAAAAAGTTGCTGGAATCTTTTAACATGCACATAACTATGTATTTTTCCCTAGCTGCCTTCTTAGAAATGGCTGAACAATTTTGGCTGAAATTTTCCAAAAAATGTTCAACCTGATGTAGACAACCCAGCCCCAACAATTAAAGTGTGGCAATATTATGAAGGGTCTTACAATGGAGAAAGTGTCAAGCAACCTTAATAGGCAATATTACCAGCCCCACATATAATAAAGTGAGTATCTATTACACAGAACATGAAGGGGTGTACTTTGGTTTATTGAATTCACAAGAAGCTGTTAAAGGAAAACAGTTCCAAATTCTGAATGTATGAAATCATGAAAAAGAGGTCACAGTTGCATATGCTGCTCACAGAATGAGATGTGCATGACATACCTTAAATGAGTGCAACTCTACACAAATATTTCAGTACCTCCCAAAGGTGGGTGTAGCCAAGATTATTTTGATGCATGTGTAATTGCTGACCAAAAGTTGCCTCGGTGGCTTGTGTCTTAACTGGCTAAATTAAATGAAAGTGTTAGTTAAGAGGAAGCCAGATTAAATTTTTAGGGTGAGAACTTGGAGACAGGTGATTTGGGTTCTGGCTGTGAGACCTGGGGCAAGTCACTTTCTCTGTGTCAGTTTCCCCATCTTCATTTATGAGACCTTTTGTGCCCCATGAAAATTTGGCCCCCAAAGAGAAGTAGGTGGCCTTCACCATGTGGCCCCATGCAAGGAGGGAGCAACATGAAACTGCAGCAGGTCTCTGTAGAGGTCCTGATGGAATAGGCTGCTGACTGAGGGGATAATGTCATTGAATCAGTGCATAGACAGCTGAGCTGACCATCTGTTGGGTTAAAGTTTGGACTCGTGTGACAGGTGAGGCATATGAGATTGAAAAAAAAGATCAAAAATAGAGGATGTAAGGCTAACTTCTTAAATCCCCATTCCTTGGCTTCCTGCCCAACTCAGTGGACATTCACCAAGCAATGATGCATCATCCACTAGAGGAAAATAATCTCACAGCAGTGATGAAAACCTGATATGAAATGCTGGATACCAGCTTCTGATTAGTAGGTCTTAAAAAGAGCCTTTCCTGGTAGCCAGGTTATTCCATAACTGCTTACTATGGGGTTTCTTGCACTTCTCTCTATTAGCAGCTGATACTGGCTGCAGTTGGAGACCGGTTATTGGACTAACTGGGCCATTAGTCTGATTCAGCGTGGCAATTCCTGTGTTGATGATACCATTTCTGAGTATAAATTAGAGTGTTGAGCTACACAGATTATATGAAGCATTCAAAAATAGGGTAGAAAAACTAATAAGACAAAAAATGCATGCTCATGAGAATGTAGTCAGTGAAAGCAAGGATCTCTGGATCATAACATCATCTCCAACTTGTCAGTAATGGACACTGCTTTGGTGTAATTGGAAATCTGAGGCAGGAGGACAGCATTGTTGCTACCCTGTTTCCCCAAAAATAAGACAGTGTCTTATATTAATTTTTGCTCCCAAAGATGCGCTAGGTCTTATTTTCAGGGGAGGTCTTATTTTTCCTGGAGCTTCGGGGCCTTATATTCCGGGGTGGCCTTATTATCGGGGAGGTCTTATTTTCGGGGGGATGCCTTATATTACAGCGAGAGGCAAAACTGGAAGTAGGTCTTATTTTCGGGGGATGTCTTACTTTCGGGGACACAGGGTACTAGGAAACTTACTAGGTGTAAGAAGTCCCCCTGCAAGAAATAAAAAAAAAGGTCAATGCTTCTGCTTTCTCCCACCTTTCTTTTCAACTCTGCTTCTATTCTTTTTGGAGGGCAGTGGCAAGATGTTATACTAGCTCTTCCTCTCTTTCTCTGGGGAGTATCATAACAAGGAGAGGCTGTTTTCCCTAGGCCCTGTGGTGTAGTACCTCCCTCGTATGCTATCACAAAGTGGCAGAACAGCCTGGAAAGAACTGTGGAACTTCTTAGTGGTGTTATGTATCTGAGGTAGGGCAGACTCTGCCATGCCTGATCACAGCCCGCTGACCCTCACTGTGTCAGAGCACAATGTTGGATCAGTGTAATGTCTCTTCAGACATGTCCCTTTCCACTGAACAGTGTGGTGACTCTGTGGACAAAATGAATACAGACCAGAGGGTCTCACAAGAGGATGAAAACCTACATCAACCAGCTCAGAAGTAAGTCTTTGAAAAATCTCCCCTGTGCAAATACACCCCTTCTAAGTAGTCCAGTGTTCCCTCGCATAGGTCCTTAATTGTGTCTTAGCCTCTGCAGCAACGCATGTCACATATTGCCCAGCCACCCATTGTCTTGGGATGAACTCAGGCCTCTTGCTCTAAGACCTAACTCCTCCTAATAAGTAGTCAGAAGCAGAAACCCTCCAGCCAAAATCTCTGCTGGCAACATGGGTCACAAGAGCCATTGACTGACTCCTGGCAATGGTGCCACTCAGGAATCCCAAAAGCAAGTGTCAGAACTTGGTGGCTCTTTCAGTACAGATATCCTATTGCAATTTATGTAAAGACAAGGTCGTCCCCAGAACATTACAGGCTTTCCTCATGAAAGTAAATTCTGCTTTCCCTATGTCTCTCTGGAAATAATTCTTCCTTGTGTTCAGCATCTCAGGACTCCAAAAAGAGACTTAACTGCAAGGTGAATGGGCATTCACAGCACCTTCCTAGGGAGAAGAGTTAATGCCATCACAAATTAATCTTCCCATCTTCTTTTTCATTCCAACTTCGGTGCTTACTGTTCATTATTTCCCACCATGGAGTAGGGGGAGATGTGACGATCCAGTGTGGAAATCCTGTAGTTTCCTGGTATTTCCACTATTCTAACTGGGAGTCAGGAAGTTATTGGATTTCTCACTTCACTTCCCCTGTGGGACAATCCGCCCAATCTGCTGTGAGTTAAAAGTTACTATTACTTGGCTTAAGTATTTCTAAATCATTGAATGAACTGGGCTGGTGGGCACAAGTGAGGGACATTGGTTGACCTTAATGTTCCCTAGCAATAATGTTGAGCTGTCTCTGAGTTCCATGCAGGCAAAGGCACAGTCCAGAGCTCACGAACAGGGGAAGATATTAATCACGCTGGTACCAAATATTCCATTTTCTCCTGTTGCAATGAAAAGAACTGTGACACTGGAGAGGCAAGTGGAGTTTTTTCAAACTCTGGCCTAGGCTAACAAGATACAGATTCTGTGTTTTTCAAGGAGGATCCAGGGCCAAACATACTCCAAGATTCAAGTCCTCTGTTCACTCACCAAACAGGTACAACGGTGTAAGTTTTTTGCAAACCACTTCCCTACTGAACATCAGTCTAGGTTCAAGGTCGTGTAGCCTCCATGTCCTGCTCCGCTCCACTGAGACAGCCAGTTGTGGTGGTGGTTTTCATGATGCTGACAGCAATACACTAAGTACTAGACCAGGATCATCGAATCGATTTGGCACAGGCCATCCAACAGCTGACAGCCAATAACAGTGGACTGGATCTGAGATGGTGCAGTAGAAAAGAACGTTAACATACAAGTATTGTGTCTTCGACAACTATTTCTTCAACACCATTCTCCCCTGCCCCCCTAATTATAATACCCTATGCCTGATACTGAAATTACAAGTTTCTAGGAAGCTTTAAGTTACTAGGCTTTGTGTTCCCCCTGTTTAATTGCTATATTACAATTAACTAAGGAATTTTGTTAGAATACTATTCAAAAATGGACATGCTTATCTAGATAGTTCATATGGATCATATAGTCAATCATGGCTAACTCTCTCCCCCCCTCTTGCCTGGTAACAAGCAAGTCAAATGTGCTATTCAATGTGGATTAGTAGAGATGTTTTAAGATGTTAATCTTTTGATTAGAAAATCTGGATTGTTAATGACCTGTATCCAGAAGCCTTCAGGGTTTGTCAGAGGTGCTTCTATCTCATTCAATGTACCACATGGCTGGTACAAAGTAGAGCTTACATCTGCGAAATAGCAGAATATTGTTCTTTCCTTGGCTGCTTCTCAGGTAGCTTTTCCGTGATGCTCCCAGATCTGTTATTTTTGAAGCCTGATTGGTGTATTTCCAGATGCTTTTGTTTTTGATTGTGTTTTGTGCTGAATCTATATTTTCTTGATTATAAATGGCAAATGTATTTTAGGTGGAGAGAAAATCTTGCTCTAAGAAGTTTGGCATCACTGCAGCTAAGGTAATCCTGAGGTGTAATGCCAGAGTCCACAATTGACATTTTAATGCTGTTAATATGCCGGTGCCATTTGTGGACCCAGCCAGCTACCCACTGAAATATTACACATAAAGTTCTTTAATTTTCAGTAATCATACTTTGTATGTCAGCAATGAGAAAAATCTTTCCACTGATCCAGTCCATTTCCCTGAAAATGCAGCACTGTTCCCCTTCAGTATTGTCTGGTGTTTAAGTCCTGCCTGGTTCTAAAAGTCGTAAGAAAAGGGGTTTCCCCCACTTATTTAGACTAGTCCACAGCCTAATATATCTCACTGCCAGGAAAACTAGATTCGTAGAGATGATGTTAGATATGCTTTTGTCTAAGAAAGGGTATTTTTATATCTATTTCAGTGTGTAGACAATATATTTTGTACTTGAAATTTGTTTTACATTGAAAGATTTCAAATCCTTTTGCACACACGGTAAGCTTCACAACATCCTGTTAGGGTAAAGTACAGATTAATTAAATGACACACAGGAAGTCATTAGTAGAATAGGACCCATAATTCTTGCTTCCAGACACCATGTTCTAACCATTATACAGTGTTCTCTTATTATCAACTTTATGCAGTAACAAGAAAAAGGAATAATTAAAGTCCAGTTCTTGATAACCCACACAAAACAGTGAAAATAACAATTAAGTCTAAGACCAAATAATGCCAAATTTTTTTAATGTAACTGCATTCGCTTGATTTGACTAATTAATTTGATTCTATGATTCTAAGGAACATGAAAAACGTGAAGAATTGGGAATTTAGAAATAGTTACAGATGTGAAGCTAAAAAGCTGCTTCTTAACAACTGAAACAAAGAAAATAGAACAAAAACATTCTTGAATAATGAAAGATAATAAAGGCAATAGATTTAACACACAATTAACTTGGGAATTGGCATAGTGGAAGTGTAAAAGGGTTCATGAATGTACAGTTGCACTTGCTAGGGTAAAATTACAAGAGCTATCTATCATAGTAACAATCTGGTGTCAGGAAGGAATTTGAATGCCTGGGCAGACAGAGGAGAGGGTATAGCTTTCCCTGACGTATCCAACCTTTGCTGGTGGAGAGATGGGATACTGGACTAGAGAGACCATTAAATGGTTTGTTCCAGTATTGTATTTCATAACCTATGCATTCCTATGATTCCAAATTAAGTCTTGACATCTCGGGGTATTTGGCAGTGAGGCTCACATTGAAGCTGCAGCACCAAAGCAGTTCTAATATTGTTGTAATCGGAATACTAACTAACATCTGGTGTCACAAAACGCTTCACAAGGAGAGTATTTCCCCAGTACAGTACAGTGGAGAGGGTAGTGAATTGAGATTCAGGAGACCTGGGTTCTGTTCTCCACTATGCTTCTGGTCTGCAGAAAGACTTTGGGCAAATCTTAAAATTAATTAATGTTATTATATATAAAATAATTTATACTCGAGGGTCTTTTATCCACAGTCTCAAAACATTTACTAACATTCATTAAGTCATAGATATAGGGACTTTTAATGTAGCAACATGAAAGAGCTTCTTCTCCAGTTCACTAAGAATCCAGTCTCTAAAGCGTGTATGGAAAAATCATAAAAAAGTTTTAAATATTTCCTATACTGATTTGTTTAAATTGTGAATATACTTGCCAGCCCTCAACAAATTTCCCTTGTTTAGTAATACGTTTGTAGGCGTACATGAGTGCTTGCACTGGATTGGATTGGATTCGATGTGCCTGTGCTTTATGACTCCATGTTTACACCTCCATCTGTCTAAAGCCACATGCATGAAGGTAGATTGGAAAACACAAAATTCTGATGCCATTACTTATCTCTAGTTCTGGGAAACACTCCTTTGTCTTGCACTAGTTTCATTTATCCTGTTAAATGCCGCAATCTGCAATGGGATGAGGGTCTTGTAACTATTAAATATATTATCAGACTTGTGGGGAAGTCACTCTTCTGGGGAAGCAAAGCAAAATAGCTTTGTTTTCTTGAAACTGCAAAATTCTGATGTGCCTCTCTTCTCCCTTATTCCACCACTCTGACTGGGGAAGGAGAGATTCCTCCCCCTCTCGCACACATGCCTGTGTGTGGAGTTACACAATGGAGGGGAACCTCTCATGCTTATTACTGTTGGTGTGCTTTGGAATCTTGCTAACTGATGTTTGACTTGTGAACAGCTTATGCGTCCACATGGATTTAATAACCCTAACAAGGTAATCCTGTTGAGATCATAATCTCATTTACAGCTCTGATGCTGCAGCATGACAGGAAACATATTAGTCTTCAAGTGAGCGCACACACATACACACACAAGAGATGCTTGTCTAATAAATAGGGCACATGAGGTGTTTTTTAAAAAACAAATTTCGAACCTTAATTAGATTTTTACAGAGTACAGATAGAGAGGAGGGAAAAAAAGAATCAGACAAGGAGATTGTGTAGTAGTATTCAGGGAAGTGGCAGGGGAATTGCTGGATTTTCAGGGAGGGGAGAGATGGGAGGCAAGGGGATGTTGGCACTTGTAATATGCTAGAATATTATGTAGTCTGGTGGAGTCAGTGTATGCTTCCTATATTTCAGCAAAGTGGACAGGAACTGAGGGAGCTAGCATTGCCGGGCAGCATCCCTGAGATTCAGACTGGCAGTAGGAGCAGGGCTATTTGGATGTAGCTTGCTCCTTCAATTCCTGCCCTAAGAGCAGGAATCCCTATCTTCTCCAGGGAAATGGTTAGTGGGTCAAGCCCAGCAGAGAAGCTGCAAGCTGTTAATTGGGAGAGTAGAAGGAGCCAGGGAGCGGAGAGGCTAGAACCACTTAGTTGTTTTCCTGGATGGGACTGCAGAGGAAGGATTGTGTCTGCAAAGCCCTAGCATATTGGCCAGGATGGAGCTCCCTGGGATGGATGTTGGAAATCTAGCTAAACCTGGAGTCTTGGCAGGCAGATTTCTATCCCCAGAGCTGCTTAATGTTGCCTCTGACAGGGGACTCCAGGGTCCCCTCTAAGTACTATGTTCTTGGCCCCACCTCCCCTCAAAGTTTCTGCTCCAATTAAGATCCTCCTTCCTGCCCTTGGGTGCTTCGCACTGCCATCAAGTCAGGACTTCTTCAGGGGCTCCCAGCCGCTCTTCTCTTGTATGTCCTGCAAGCAGTAACTAGGGAGACATAATCCACAATGGGTTTTTCTTGATTTCTTTCTTACTAGGTTCTTTTTGGTACCTTTTTATTAGACTTGTGAGGGATGGAGCTTTATTTATGAGCATTATTTTGTGGTTAGGTGCATGATTTCCCTGCCAGATTCTGTCATGTGTCCATAATGCTGACACCCTGTGTCACAGGCACATGACCATCTCTCCTGCAGAGACTGGGTGGGGCAGTGGGATGATGGCTCAGGTTGTCAGGTGACTGACGATGAGAGAGGGAATCTTTCATTTCTTAGTCACCTTCCTGCATTTTTACAAGGTTAGTAGTGACCTAAAGTCATTGCCAGTAAAAAGCCTGTGCAATGGCCTGTTTGAAATGAGTTTGCTCTCAGTCCTGTTCCTGGAATAGAGGTATCCACAAATACAAAACAATATCATTACAACTGACAGTACCTGCTACCTGGTTGTCAGTATCAGCAGAAAGGCCAAGGACTAGCTGAGCATGGAGATTGACCAGGCATCAGATGACTGAACTGAGCTAAGACTCGTTGGCAGTGCATTGCGAGGATTTTCACCCAGCCACAGCCTGAGGTCTCTGTCCCATAGATTAACCAAGAGCTTTGGTGTCTTAGGTTGTTTCCCCACAGTCAAGTGTAATTTTAAGTAACCGTAGAGAGTTATGATAGTAAGGCAAGTGTTGTGGGGCGACGACTCACCGGTGCGGCGCCTCCTGCTGGCCATCTCGGGAATTAGCTCTTTCCAGCCCAGTGCACCCTCTGCAGGCCACTGTCTTGCCTGCCACTGGCCCCGTGTCCCTCCCAGACCCCAGTGCCCTTTGCTCCTCTGCCCACCCCCTTGCTTTGGGTCTCCCCTCCCAGGGAAACCCCCAACCCTCTATCCTCACCTTGCCTCAGTGGCTACTGCCAGTCACCATCTAGCCCCGCTCCCTGGGGCAGACTGCAGTCTGTAAATCACTCATCATCGGCAAGGGGGGTTAGGACCTGCTGCCTGTGCCTATCTCTGGGCTGCCCCTCTGCACCCCAGTACCTGTTTGTAGGCCTTTAACTAGGCCTGCAGCCTGGGGTTTTTCTAGGCTGGAGCTCCCTAGCTCCCTCTGCCCTTCCCCAGCACTGCTCTACCCTAACAAGGCCTGCAGCCTGGGGTTTTACTAGGCTGGAGCTCCCTCTGCCCTTCCCCAGCACTGCTTCACCCTAGGTGCCCTTCTCTCGCAGAAGCTAGGGAGAGACTCCTCCCAGCCTCTGGCCCTCAGCCCTCTTAAAGGGCCAGCTGTGGCCTGATTGGGGCGTGGCCCCAGCTGTGGCTGCTTCCCCCAATCAGCCTAGGTTTTCCCCGCCACAGCTCTCTCCAGGGCTGCTTTTAACCCTTTCAGGGCCGGAGCGGGGTGACCACCCCTCTACAGCAAGGAATAAATACAGTATAAAAAGAGAATC
Source organism: Terrapene triunguis (assembly GCF_002925995.2). NCBI lineage: Eukaryota > Metazoa > Chordata > Testudines > Emydidae > Terrapene > Terrapene triunguis. The sequence continues at coordinate 7,888,297 of NW_020664909.1, forward strand.
TTGGTTCATTCTAGGGCTCAGTGCTGAATTCATGAACAAGCACAAGACCAGCTTCAGACCCCTGTGCCACCACAGTGGAAGAACTGTGAAGGTAGCTTGCTTGTTTCTTCGATGAACAGAGGAGTATGAACACAGGAGAGGATAATGGGACAGAGGATTCTCCTTACTATGGCTATTTATTATTTATATTCTATTAGCATCTAAACTGCATTATGCTGGGAACTGTACAAACACATCTTAAGAGACAGTTGTAACCCTAAACAACTCCCAGATGTGAATAGATAAGACAAAGGAAGTGGTATTCCCATTGTACCGATGGGGAAACTGAGACTTAAAGATGAAGTGGCTTGCCCAAGGTAACACAAGAAGTCCTGTGTCAGAGCTAAAAGTTGACCCCAAATCTCCTGAATCCCAGTCCAGTGCCTTAACACTAGACCTTTGTGCCATACAGGACACATGAAATATTATTTTCGATGCTATAACATTAAAATGACTATTTTTTTATCTCTAGGATCACATGATTCTTTCAGCTACTGGGTTGATGAGAAATCACCTGTGGGACCTGATCAAGCCACGGCAATCAAACGTTTGGCTAAAATTTCTTTGGTGAAAAAGCTGATGAAGAAATGGTCAGTGACTCAAAACCTGACCTTCAAAGAGCAGCTGGAAGGTGGGATCCGCTACTTTGATCTGCGCGTATCTTCCAAACCGGGAGAAGTGGGACAGGAGATCTATTTCATACATGGCTTGTTTGGCATCAAAGTATGGGACGGACTGATGGAGATAAACACCTTCCTCACACAGCACCCCAAAGAAGCCATCTTCTTGGATTTCAATCACTTCTATGCCATGGAAGACCAGCACCACATATACCTGATTAACAGGATCCGGGAAGCATTTGGATCAAAACTTTGCACAATGGAATATGTAGAAAATGTGACCTTGCAATATCTTTGGGAGAAGAGTCAGCAGGTGGGGAAAGGACATGTAATGAGTCTAAGCCCAAAATGTTACAATTCAAATTATAAAGAGTGTCTGACTAGGGTTCCAAGCATATTATTATTAATTTTATTTTTTGTATTATGGGGGCATCTGGGGGTCAGGGCCCTATTATGCAGGAATTCACAAATATGCAACAAAGATACAAGCTTGCATATGTAGTTGATCTTTTGTAAAGTGTTGGCTTGGTGTTTGTGAGGACACGTTGTCCTCCAGTAACTAGCCCACACAAAGAATAAAAACTTTAATTCTATAGATAGCTAATGCATAGTCTCTTATCTCATCTATGTTTTAGGAGCAAACGGTCTGTGTTCTATCCATGTTAGTGCATGAGTGAGCTTTAGTTGATGACTATGGTGTCTGTTGATTGCAGCTCACTAATGCTCAGTCTTGAAGCAAAAGACTCCCAGTGCTTCCATTTAATTCCAAAACTATAAAGTCGTGTGTGTGCAGTCATGCTTTGAGGAATTCCTCTGAACAAGTCCTCTTCAGTCTGCTTCCTGGATTCTACCTGATTAAAGCAAAGAGCCCCTTGTCAATTCAGATAATGAAAGGTGTTCTGTTTTAGATATAGCTAGCTCTCAATAAATCATGTGACACTTAGAAACAAACAGATTGGGATGTAACACTCAGTATCCAGATTTTCTAGAGATGGATCCAGATCTGAACTCAAGATCCATTTTCTTTATAAACCTCTAAGATGTTCAGATCCAGATATAGAGGCAAACAGCACACATCTGGCTTGAAACTCCCTGATGGGCTGAACTAGAACACTGAATCCCAATGTAAATATTTAACTCTGGATCTGAAGACCTTTCCCAGATATTCATAGGACTCTCATAAACTGCTACTTCATATGACACCAGGAATAAAACTCATATCTCAGCTCCAGAAGGCACAGTGCAGGTTATAGCAGACAATGAGATTGTCTTTGGTGTTCCATCCAGTAAATGGCAGTGGAACGCCAGTATATGAGCCAGCCCAGTATATCACAGCAAGTTAATTTGAATTGAGTTACACAGTATTTTAGTTCCTAACTTGCCACCATCCCTTTCCTGAGATAAAAGTAATTGTGGCAATGCTGTCTGACAAATATTAAGAGTAAGATTAGAGGAATGTTGTTTAAGTAAAACATCTTGGAATGTGATTTCAGTTTCATACTGTAAATTCTCCTTTTTCTATAGTGACGCTTGAAACACTATGCAGTCCTGAATTTGCAACTAATCAAAATGATTTTCTCCTTTATGGCAACACTCCAGTGAATTAATTGTATTCAGTGTACTAGTTTAAAGATAGGAGGCCAGATTCTCACCAGATTATACACACGTGTACTCAGACTTCAATGGGACTGCATGGATATATTTAAATGCAAAATTTGGTTCCAAAACATCATGATTCGATTTAATTTGCATTCTTTTCTATCTTTCTCTCCATTATTTAGGTTCTCATTTTCTACCACTACCCTCTGTATCAGAAATATCCCTTCCTGTGGCCAGGGAATAAAATGCCAGCACCTTGGGCAAACACAACGAACGTGCACAAGCTATTACAGTTCTTAGAGACCACTCTTGGGGAGCGGGCTCAACATGGAACTTTTCATGTTTCTCAAGCTATTCTCACACCCAGGGTCAAAACTATTGCACGGCACCTAATTCGTGGCCTAAAAAATACGCTTGTTCACAGGTAAGGATTTGTCTTGGTTCTACAGCTCCTTGTTTGTAACTTTTACCTTGAAGTTACAATGAATAAGCAAGTAACTACCAGGCCTGTGCTTGAATTATTAACAACATACAAGTAGCTGATCTTTCAGGATATATTGTTACTTATATTTGATGACTGCAAGCATCTCACTCCCTGCAGTTAAGCTAAAACATAAAATATCCCTTTAGGTGTAAATATCCACAGAGAACATGTTGGTAGGGTTCAATTTAGGGTATTGATGAGATATCAGATAAGGCTCAGCCATCTTTATTAGTCAAAGACAATACAGCACAACACAAAAGGGAAAGGGTTAATACTTTACCAATCCAATCTGGGAAGTAGAGTCTCACAGCAATCAATCTGCTCCAAAATTATGGACTTACTTCGCTCATATAATACCCTTGTTTACAACAAAAGTAGGGTACACCCAGTTCTTACCAGTTTCTTATCTTATTTTGAACTTAGTTGTCAGGTCACAAAGACATCACGCCAACCATCCTTATTCCTCAGTACCAGCACCTCGTGCAACTTGTTAGGCCTTAACAAGACATGAATCTTATCCCTGACAGCTCCCACATGTACCCAAGGACACAGTTCATACACGCTACTAATACAATTTTATTTTAGCTTAAGTACAAAGGATGCTGGGAAAATGCTTCATGGTTTATATATCAAGCATAAGTGCAAAGCCTTTTAGTCATGATATTGGCTGACAAAATGCAAGACCAAATTCATATTCTTTTGTGAGCAGAGAGCAATTTGAAATGGTGTCGCTAGAGAAAATAAGTCCCCTCAACTCTTCTTGATTTAAAGTGAAGAGGAAAAACAAGCTTATCTCTTACATGAAAACCCAGATTTCATTTTCTGTGGACTAAAATGTGCTCTGAGTTATATGCATACCAACCCCAGTGACTTCCATAACACTTACACGCTCATAGGACAAGATTTAACCTTAAATGTGTCTTGCTTCTCCAGACCAAAAAAAAAAGAGAGAGATGAATAATAGGAGTTTTCTAATTGTGGCTACATGGTTTATCCATAACTAAGACAACTAATAAAGGGCCTGATCCTGAAAATTGCTGCACCCTTGTTACTCATAATGACTTAAAGGGCAGGTGCAGGGCCCATCATTTCCCAGGATCTGACCCAAATGATTCTGCTGTGTGATATTAACATTGTGTAGCCTATATTCCAAATCACAGAGTGAATAGTGATCCTTTTTGCGGTTTAAGGCCTGGAATCTTACTCCTTAGCTCTACTCGTACCATATAATCAACACTTGGATTTGTCAGGGCAACATACAGACTGGCATCCAGTCCTGTGCAGTTAGTAACAATGGTGCTAGCTGCTACTATGAATCTGATTGTCAAAATGACCATATCACCTACTGAACTGGATATAAAACAACGAAATGAGCAGCACTGGAAACCAGTTAACATGTGGCCTTTGATTTTCTGGAAAACTCATTGAATCTTCAGTCCCAAGTTAATAACAGCCAGATTCTAGATTTTTGGGGGGAAATCACTGTTTCTTCTAGTGATACTTATTGCTTTTTTTCCTAAAACACCCCCCCCACACACACACACACACATTAATTAAAATAGGGAAAGAACAAGGTAAAAATTACTTAGAAAAGTTAGATGGCTTCAAGTCACCAGGGCCTGATGAAATACATCCTAGGAGCTAACTGAGGAGATATCTGAGCCATTAACGATTATCTTCGAAAATTCATGGAAGACAGGAGTGATTCCAAAGGACTGGAAGAGGCCAAATATTATGTCAATCTATAAAAAGGGGAACAATGGCAACCTGGGGCATTACAGATCAGTCACCTTAACTTCAGTACCCAGAAAGATAATGGAACAAATAAGCAATCAAGCAAGCAAACACCTAGAAGATAATAAGGTGATAAGTAACAGCATGGATTTGTCAAGAATAAATAATGTCAACTCAACCTAATAGCTTTCTTTGACAGGGTAACAAGCCTAAGGCCTGGTCTACACTGGGGGGTAGGGGGGTCGATCTAAGTTACGCAAGAAGTCTACGTACTTAGCTCTACTTACCGTGGTGTCTTCACTACGGTGAGTCAACTGCTGTTGCTCCCCCGTCGACTCTGCCTGCGCCTCTTGCCGAGCAGGAGTCGACGGGAGAGCACTCAGGGATCGATTTATCGTGTCTCGATCGCTGCCCGCTTATCCGACATACCCTTAGGGAGGAAGCAGATGATGTGGTATGTCTTGACTTTTGTAAGGCTTTTGATACTGTCTCGCATGACCTTCTCATAAACAAACTAGGGAAATACAACCTAGATGGAGCTACTATAAGGTGGGTGCATAACTGGTTGGAAAACCATACCCAGAAAGTAGTTATCAGTGGTTCACAGTCAAGCTGGATGGGCATATCAAGTGGGGTCATGCAGGGATCGGTCATGGGTCCAGTTCTGTTCAATATCTTCATAAATGATTTAGATCAGCGGTTCTCAAACTTTAGCAACCCGAGGACCCCCATTTTCATTTTAAAAAATGTGTGGACCCCCAAGCCCTTCTGCTTAGCCCCAGGCCCCACCCCCACTCCACCCCTTCCTCCAAGGCCACATTCCGCCCCACCTCTTCCCACACCCGCTCCACCCATGCCCCTCCTCTTTTCTGCCTCTTTCTACCCTCTCTGCCGAGCGCCCCCTGTCCCTGCTCCCCCTCTCTCCCAGCATCTCCTGCATGCCCCTGAACAACTGTTCTCTGGCATGCAGGAGGTGCTGGGAGGGAGGGAGAGGAGTTGATCAGCAGGGCCAATGGACCCCCTGGAGTGCCCTTGCAGACCCCAGTTTGACAAACGCTGATTTAGATAATGGTATAGAGAGTACACTTATGAAGTCTGGAGATGATACCGAGCTGGGTGGGATTGTAACTGCTTTGGAGAATAGGATTAAAATTCAAAATGCTCTGGACAAACTGGAGAAATGGTCTGAAGTAAATAGGGTGAAATACAATAAGGACAAATGCAAAGTACTCCACCTGGGAAGGAACAATCAATTGCACACATTTAAAATGAGAAATGACTGCTAGGAAGGAGTACTGTGGAAAGGGATCTGGGGGTCATAATAGATCACAAGCTAAATATAGTCAACAGTGTAACATTGTTGCAAAAAAAGGTAAACATAATTCTGAGATGGATTAGCAGGAGTGTTGTAAGCAAGACACGGGAAATAATTCTTCCGCTGTACTCCACACTGATACAGCCTTAACTGGAGTATTGTGCCCAGTTCTGGGTGCCACATTTCAGTAAAGAGGTGGAGAAATTGGAGAAAGTCCAGAGAAGGGCAACAAACATGATTAACGGTCTAGAAAACGTGATCTATCGGGAAAGACTGAAAAAATTGGCTTTGTTCAGTCTGGAAAAGAAAAGATTGAGGGGGGACTTAGCAGTTTTCAAGTACATAAAAGGTTGTTAGAAAGAGGAGAGAGAAAAATTGTTCTAGTTAACCTCTGTGGATATGACACGAAGCAATGGGCTTAAATTGCAGCAAGGGAGGTTTAGGTTGGACATTAGGAAAAACTTCCTAACTGTCAGGGTGGTTAAGCTCTGGAATAAATTGCCCAGGGAGGTTGTGGAATCGCCATGATTATAAGTATTTAAGAATAGGTTAGACAAACGCCTGTCAGGGATGGTCTAGATCAGGGGTGGGCAAACATTTTGGCCTGAGGGCCACATCGGGGAATAAAAATTGTATGGCGGGCCATGAATGCTCAAAAAATTGGAGTTGTGGTGCGGGAGGGAGTGAGGGCTCTGGTTGGGGGTGTGGGCTCGGGGTGGGGCTGGGGATGAGGAGTTTGGGGTGTAGGATGGTGCTCTGGGCTGGTATCGAGGGGTTCAGAGGGCAGGAGGGGGATAAGGGCTGGAAGAGGCTCAGGGAGCAGGCTCTGAGCCACGCTTACCTCAAGCGGTTCCCGAAAGCAGTGGCATGTCTCTTCTCCAGCTCCTACGCATGGAGTGGCCTGCTAGCGCCGGAGCAGGGCCATGCGGGTGCTTCTGGGAGCTGTGTGGTCGGCCCCCAACCTGGTGCCCTGGCTGGAGCGCCTGGCAAGCCCCAGACTCCGTTCCCCAGTGGCAGCTCGCCAACCAGCTTAAAATATAGTTTGCTCACCCCTGGTCTAGATAAAACTTAGTCCTGCCTTGAGTGCAGGGGACTGGACTAGAAAACCTCAAAGGCCCAGAGGGTCGGAATCTAAAATATCCACATAATAGAACTACTGAAGTTCCTATGGTTGAAGTTAGGACGTGGAGTTCCTGTCTCTTGCCTTTCCACAGAATTTAGTCTGACAGAATAATGTCTAAAGCCAAATAATGAAATAATGTTAGTATCCAAGTAATCTGATCCAAAGATTTTGAACTTCCTGTTTTCCAAGATTGCAGTTTGTTTTTTGTACATTAAACACTAGATGGTGCTAAAATGCTTTCTTTAAGAGTATGTGTAGCGCTATTAGACCCAGTATATTAGAGAGACAAGGTGGGTGAGGTAATATCTTTAAGATTAAGAAACCATTTTAAATTTGTATAGTTTTACTCCTGAAAACACATGACACTTAAAAAAACAAGGTGGGTGAGATGATATCTTTTCTTTGACCAACCTTTGTTGGTGAGAGACTCAAGTTTTCGAACTTACACAGTGCTCTTCTTCAGGTCTCGGAAACTTACTCAGAGTGTCGCATATACATACAAGGTGGAACATTTGAGAGCATAGTGATTGTCAGGTTTCACCCACATAGTTGCTACTGTGGCATTTAGTGCACTGGATGAGGTACACCACATGTTGTGATAGGCATGTGTAGGACCCATGGATCTTGAAAGGTGTGCTGTCTCTTGAATGAACTCACACAGGAAAATGATAAAAGACAAAAACATCACATCACCTGTGGGTGAACACTTTTCACAAAAAGGACGAGCTTAAATTCATAGTCATATTTCTTGACACTAAAAATCATGTTACAACAACCTATAACCCACTAACAGCTCCCACCCAGCTGTTTCTCTTCCCTCCTTTTCCTCCCTATGTCTAGAGGGGTGTTAACAAGTCACTTCACCTTGAGTGGTCCCTTGAGTGTTAACTACTTGTACTAAACAATCTGTTCCATCCTCTATTTAGCTGTGACACTCTGGGTAAGTTTCCCAGACCTGAAGAAGAGCTCTGGCTTGGTCTACACTACAGACTTAAGTTGGTATAACTATGTCCCTCAGGGATGTGGAAATTCACACCCCTGAGCAACACAGTTATACAGATTGAACTCCTGGTGTAAACAGCACGATGTCAACGTGAGGGCTTCTCACGGTGACATAGCTGCCACCTCTCAGGGAGGTGGAGTACTTGTGCTGATGGGAGAAAACCCCTCACCCTCATCATAGATAGTGTCTTTGCTGAGGCGTTGTCTACTTTGGCACTTTCATTGTTAAAACTTTTGTTGCACAGGGGTGTGAAAAAACACTCCCTGAATGATAAAAAGTTTTAACAACTAAAAGTGCTGGTGCGGACTGGAGGTGGTGTGCACAGTGTAGACAACCTAAGTGATACGGCAGTGCAGCTGCAAAGGTACAGCTGCGCCGCTGCAGCGCTGTATGTGTAGACAAGCCCTCTGTGTAAGTGCGAAAGCTTGTCTCTCTCACCAACAGAAGTTGGTCCAAGAAAAGATATCACCTCACCTACCTTTCTTTTTTAAGAGAGGCATGCGTTTTAAGGAATAAAGCTCTACACATTTAAAATTGTTTCTTAATCTTAACTGAAGATACTTAATAGAGAGAAAACTTAATTGCATGGATACAATATGGTTCTTCTACAGTATATATTAAATGTGCAATATTATAAGAATGTGTCAAAACTCACATGACCATTCTCATCCTCAAAACGCTTCACAAACATCAATGCATTAATTTTCAAGGCATTTCCAGGAGCTTTAATAATGGTCAGATGGAGCAAATCCCTCCTTAAAATTAGTTACTTCCCTGAGGTCTTCCAACAGTAATTCAAATATTAACATTTGTTCCAACAATAATTCAAATACAGAGCCATAATGTGTCATCAGGTTTAAAGCACAACTTTCTAAGGAAGTCACGGAGAAGTTCTGCTTAAACACTGAAGGCTTGAAACCACATACAGTTAAAATCAGAGTCCAAATACTTCACAAATTAAAGCCTGCTTGCACCCTCATGCTCAGTGTTTATACACAGTTGAATGGAAACTGCCTGTTCTGTACATTCAAATTTGGCTGTACAATTTTGTATGGACCTCTGCCTTCTGATTCTGATAATGCTGGCCCTAAACATGAGTATTAAACCATTTTGCATTAAGTTCTAACTAATAGAGAAGAAACATTTGAAATTATTCCACACAATGATTTACAAATGACTGGCTTTTCATGAGAATAACTACTCTTTTGCCCGTATCCCTTTCCTTTTGTTTACTGATGACTTCCTTTGTGGGTTGTTATTACTTTTATTCTTGGGATTGCTAGCTCCAAGGGGCAGACAGCTTGCCTTTCTATCTGCTTGTAAAACAACAGGCACACTATGGCACTCATAGGATTAGTTACGTCTGTCTCTGGCTCCTATGGAAACCCCATTGCTGTAGTGTTAGAGGAGCACAAAAACCTCTGCAAACCCTTGGTTCAAGTTCTTTTCAAGGACTGACTGAAAAAAAATTCAGTTCTTAGTAATCCAAACCATTTCATCCATCCCTAATTACAATGATTTAAGTAATAACACAAGACCTAATTGCTATGACTTAAGACTTCAGATCAGTATATACTCAGACAAAACAAGAACAAAGAAACCATTGCAGAACCTTAAATTCTGAGGTCCTAACTGTTCAGCAAATCATTAAGAATCCTATAGTATGTCTTGTAAGAGCAGCGGTTTCCACTGGTGACTTTGGCCAATATTTCTATTCCCCCCTCCCCACCCCCCGATACACACACCAAAAAAAATGGTTGTGCAGTGTGCTGTTTTCTGCCACCCTTCTCCCCAGAGGTGGTTGCATTTTAAGGGTGCAATATATATTTAGTTTGCTACTTTGGGGTTAAAGGATACTGTGCAAACATGCTGTTCATAGACAAACTGTTACATGTAGAGCAAAATCAAGGTGCTTCCATACCAGTGTGTTATATTGGTTAACATATTTATCCTTCTTTTTTCTTTAGGAACCTGCCTATGATTTTGAACTGGGTAAAGACACAGAAGCCAGGCGTTATGGGCGTTAACATAATTACATCAGACTTTGTGGAGCTGGTTGACTTTGCTGCCACGGTTATTGCATTAAACGACCTCCTTTTAGAAGGGCACCGAGCTGTGACTAAATCCTAACTGTTTTGTCTCTCACGTTAAGATCAGCGCTCATCCACTGAGATGAGGATTTGGAGTCTTTCATACATGTCAACAGCTTTCAATGTAAATCTCAATTTAGATGTTTTTGGTTTTGTTTTTTAACAAACAAAAACCTAGTTTCTGAGAAAAACGTGCTGAAAATCATTCACGTCAGGATCTATCGCTGCATGGATCTGACCTGAACACTAAGCAGTGTCTGAGTGCTGCTGACTCTGTTATGCACACATCTGCTGCAGTACAGCAATCTGTTGTCTGCCTGCCAGTAGGAGGCCGGACACTACAGCAGATGTAACCAATTGGCAGCAGTGTCTCCCCTGGCAACTAAACTCCCTGTGGGTGTGCATCCTGTGTGTTATTGAACCCTGGTGTCAGGCTAAGAATTGGTGTTGATCCTCAGGAGCAGTTCTACCAGACCAGCCAAAAGGGATCCTCCACCTGGCTACACAAGTCAGAGCTGTGCTGGTCTCAGCTAGCAGTTGCTATTGTATCTCTTATGTCATACTGGAAGCTACCTCTGACTTTCTTAAAAAAACAGCATCCCCAGTGTTCAGAGGGAATAGAGATGGGCCCGAGGTGCGGAGATTGGATCTAAACTTATAACTCTCAGGGGCTTTTGACTCCAAGGTTTTGTTTTCGGTCTCTCTCTTATTTTAGAGCAGGATGCAGATGCAGATGCACTTTACTTAAGTTTGGGGGTGGGGAGGGGGAATCAGTTGAGTTTTCTTGAAAGGTTGTGGGTGGGGGGGAAGCTCTGCACAAAAGGCTGCTATGTGCACATGTTAGTAACACAGCAGGCTTTGTTCATTGTATGTAGCTTTGAGACACAATGTAGCAAACTATAGAGTGAAATTTAGTCAAAACTTTGGTGGTTTCATTCGTGTGGACCTTACCCCCTGCCCCAATTTCGATTCACTTGGTTTTTCATTCCCTAGGCTTCATTTTGGTACAATTGTTTCTTTTTTGTTTGACATCTGGTCATTTTTCACATCATTTTGTGCCCAAACACTTGAACCTACCCAGGTTTGCTCAAAACCCACCCTAAAGTCACTGTGAGGTTTGTAGTCACTTGAGACTTTGAGTCCCTGATCTGAGTTTCAGTTTACTCTCTGGGAGGCAAATTGGGATGCAGGGAGTGGAGGGGTGGGAATAACTGGTAGAATTCTCCCAAGCTGCACCCACTTGTGATGGCAGAATAAGATGCTGTTCACAGATTGTGCCGATCCTCATTACATGATCATACACTTTTTTTAATTGTTTGTTTTGATCAGCAGCAAAATGTTGACAATTTATATTTTAAAATTATGTTTCAGCATTGACACTCCACTGATGAATTAGGGGAAGTTAACAGATTTGAGAGGAAATGTCTCAGGCTCTCTGTTGAGTCAGGCAGACACCACTGGATAAATTTGCACTCAGTTCATAATGTAAAGGTTATCTTTTAAGCCAGGAGGGCTAGAGACATTTAAAAATGAAGAATTAGGCCTGGTCTACACTTACCCCCCCCCCCAAATTCGAACTAAGGTACGCAACTTCAGCTACGTGAATAAAGTAGCTGAAGTCGAAGTACCTTAGTTCGAACTTACCTCGGTCCACACACGGCAGGCAGGCTCCCCCGTCGACGCCGCGGTACTCCTCTCGTATAGCTGGAGTACCGCAGTCGACGGTGATCACTTCCTGGTTTGACTTATCGCATCCAGACAAGACGCGATAAGTGGAACCCAGAACTTCGATTCCCAGCCGCCGAACTAGCGGCTGGGTGCAGACATACCCTTAGATTCTAGAGGAACAGGGAAATGTGTTGGTTCACTGGCCCAATCTGTTAGTAATGAAAACTTTGCACAATTCAACTGAACATTGAGGGCTCTGTTAGCACACTTTATATTAAGAGTAACTACTTTTGGGCATTAAGTAGAGATGGGCAAAGCTTTCATTATGGCCACAGTAGTACTATACTTATGCACAAAAAGTTGCTTCTTTCAAGACAAATCCAGACAAATAAAACAGCTGGAGGGTTGGGTAGCTCTCAACAGGAGTACACGTACCCCTAGAGGTATGCAGAGGTCTTCCAGGGGGTACATGAACTCATCTAGATATTTGCCTACTTTTACAACTGGCTACATAAAAAGCACTAGCAATGTCAGTACAAACTAAAATTTCATTCAGACAATGACTTGTTCATACTGCTCTATTTACTATACACTGACATGTAAATACAATATTTATATTCCAATTTATTTATTTTATAATTATATGGTAAAAATGAGAAAGCAAGCAATTCTTCAGTAATAGTGTGCTGTGAAACTTTTGTATTTTTATGTCTGATTTTGTAAGCAAGTAGTTTTTAAGTGAGGTGTAACTTAGGGATTCTCAAGACAAATCAGACTCCTGAAAGGAGTACAGTAGTCTGGAAAGGTTGACAACCACTGATCTACAGTTCAAAACATTGTGTAATTATGCAACATCATAGCATGAAGAGGTTACTCTTTTGCAGCATGGATGTCCAGAATAAATTCAGCACTTCGATTATCCCATGAAGCTGATGCACTTACAGTCTTTCAGAGAGTTGTGCTTTACCCCCAAAATAACTGGGCAATTGGTGGCTCATCTGCTGTTCAGTCACCTTTCTACAAACTGCTGCTAGTGAACTAATTATCAGTGGGTTTAAGAATAACTGTTAAGACTTCAGTTTATTTTGTTTATGAGAAAAGTGATTGTTTTTGCAAACAGTTAGAAAAAAATTATCAACCTAACCATCCCCTCAACTTCTGGATCCCTCACCCAGTCTGATAGTAGCTGCAGCTTTTTCCATGCTGTTTCTTCCATGATGGTGGCTCTATATTTAATACGCCAAACCAAATAGAGATCACTTGCTTTTGTTCTAAACTCAGAACTCTGCTAAGGTTCATCTAAAGGTTTGCAAACCTTCCACATGTGAACCTTGGCCAAGTTCTTAACAAACTTTAATATGATTTATCTGTTTGTGTTGCATGGTTTTAATTAGTACTGTTCAAAATGTTTTTCCAGCTAAACCTTTTTTATTAAAAACTGAAAGGTTGACTTTTTGTGTCTTCCCCCACCATCACCATGTCTTTTTCCTTATTTTCTAGTGGGAAAAGGTGAGAGAAAATGGCGTAAATATATATATTTTTTTTTTGAAAAAATGAAATCCACAAATTTAAGGTTTTGTTTAACTAAAACAATTGCACAAATAGTTCAAACAAAAGAAATATTTTGTTTCCTTTTAATGTTTTGCAGAAAATATATGTCTTTTGACCGGCCCTACTTTTAATGCCAAGCCATATGCAACATGATGGCTTCAATTGAGTTTCACTTAGAGATTTGAATTTTGCAGCTAGCCCAAATTCTCTAGTAGATCAAATCAAAATCCCACAATCAGAGCAAACTTTGGGGTCTATACTTTGTGGCTTAGGCCCACTTCTAGATATAGAGATTGTCTGAGCACAGAAGTCAAAGCAAAACTCATGCAGTGTGAATACAAATGAAACAGGAATGAAGAAAATATTTGCATGATCACTAAATGACTGAATTACACACAGGCAGGGTTTAAATTCTCAGAGTATTTCCCAGAGGCTCTTCTCCCCTCACCCCCCACTCGCCTCCTCATATGCTATAAAAACTCTATGGGGTCTGAAAATACTTAGCAGAGCTCTGGTCTGGACAGCTCTGGCTGAATTTAAGCCCTGCACACAGATATATGTATAGCCTTGTATTTGTATTAGTTCTTAATCTGCTAATCTGTTGTACTGTATGTACCTACCTCAAAAAAGAATGATCAGGCTTAGAAGGTAATATTTTTATAGCGTATTCAGAGTAATGGATCTGTGCTATTAGCCCTCCTAATGTATTTATTTAAATAGAAAAGTGGATGGTGGGAACCAAAGGTTCTGTTTTGTTTTGTTTTTTCTTTATGTATTCAAGAAACTTTTGGATTTATCTGCTATTGGTTGCTCTGTGTTGACATACAGGGCTCGAAGCACTAGTGAGAGTGCAGGCATAAGGTTGGTGGCATGGCAAAAAGAAATTTTAAATGGAAAATTATTTGAATCCATGGTGATTGAAATGTCACTAATATCTGGCTCTGTGTCGAGGGATTGGGTGGTCTCAGCACAGTTCCCAAGGGACAGGTCCCCACGTGGTAAAACCCACTATCACAGCTGACAATAAACCCTTGGCTGAACGCTGAGACTGCCTCCCTGGAAGTGGGTTGAGGCATGCTGGTGGGGCAGTGTGGGGGAAGCCTGTACCCCCATTGCCTGTGTTGTGTATGTGTTTTAGTGGATATATAGCTGTCATGTACAGGGCTGCATCTTTTCTAATCCTGCATTTTTACAAAGCACTAACATTCCCTTGTAAAAAGGTAAAACATCTGCATGATCACAAGGGAACTGCTGTGAAAGCTGCCATCATGATGACAGTATGGGTGTGGGTGCTCAGCGCAGAAAAGAAGCTCCACAAAGCTGTGTGTGCATGTTTATGTGGTTAAGTCTTGCATTAACTACCTTATTATTTCAATCACTTTATGCCCTGAATTGGGTTGTGAATGTTCATTGCAAACAATGGAGAGGCCGTGGCACAAAGGGACTGAATAGTGTTATGTGTTTGACTTATTCTTCTGTGTATAAAAAGTTGCATAGAATCTTACTGGCAGCTGTGTGGGGTATAATATTTCAATGAAATGCAGTTTTTAAAGAATAAGAATCTGTGTAACAAAACCATCAAAAGCAATGTACTTGTACATAGATAGACGTACTATTATCACTGTCTTCATGAGGTGAGACTTGTTAACTCAAAGTTTATTAACTTGTTTATGACATAGGTCACCTCTCTCCTGGCATTTCCTGATGGTGCAGACCACCTCCCTATTAACATGCCTGAAGCACTGACAGCATTTATGTATAAGGAAAAGAAATATTATGAAAGTATATATTTTAGGTTCTTCTTAAGGTGGGTCCAAAGGTGGAAACAAGGAGAGTTAGTGCCATGGGATAAGCCAGCTTTTGCAAAGCCAACAGTGTTCCATGGCCCACAATTTGGGAACAACTGCCCGAAATCATTTGTGGCTTTGTCACTCAGGGGTTACTCATAAAGATAGATGCAATGTTAGTCACAGACAATAGGCACCTGGGATGTCACAGCTCAGGCACTTTATTAATGTGTCAGTGTGTGTACATATTAGAGATGGGCCTGAGTAGCAAAGCTAAAGGATGTTTTGGATGCAGGATTTTGGTTAGGCCCATAATAGAGATTGGATCTGTGTCTAGATCCAAGGTTGGATTTTCTTCCTATCTAGTGTTGTCATGTATTTATTTTCTATACATATGTGTGTTACAGGTAGGGACAGCCTATACATGTTGTAACAAACAGGTGAAGCTTTTGGATTGTTAGTGTGTAACTATAGGACATAAATACTTAGTTTGGTAATAGACTACAAATGAAAATTGATAGGAGAATGTGTTGTGTGTGTATTAGAATCAGACTTGTCACCTTGCTATACAGAATATGTATCTATTTCTATTTATTTTTAATGAGCCTCAGGTATCAGAATATGAGTTTACTCCTTCCCGTCCTAACTCAACCAAAGACTTTTACCAAGGGTTCAGTCCCCAAGGCAAAAGTTAGGGCAATTTTGAGTGGAGTTTTTAGCAGGAACAGATGAACTGATTTGGACAAAATAAGAAATAACTTAAAACTTTACCCAAAATTTGAACTGAGTTATAACTTTTTTTGTTGGATTTTTTTGGGAGGGGAAGAAAGAGAAGGAAATTCTCATTTCTGCCTTTTCTGGTTTGGGTGAGAAGTGAAATACTGTACCGTAATCTGGCAATCAAAACCTGAAAGTGTTGGAAATCTGAGAAACTTTTGTGCTTGTGAGATTCCCAGCCCTATTTTCAGACAAATGAAATGTGAATAAGATTATTAAATGCTTACACCACTTAGTCCCGCCTCCTTTCCAGGCCTCCATTTCGCCTTATTTAAGCCCCCTTCTGTTGCATGGTAGTTATTTACAGAATTTGGCTGTTGACAAGAGGGTTGTTAACTTCTGTCTCAAATTAGTCATCACTAGGGGGCATGTCGGAGCAATGAAAAATTTGTTTCTCTTCAGAGCCTCAGCCTCGCGTCTGTGATGCTCCATGAAGGATCAAGGAAGTGGGCAGCTATATTCACTGAGCAATTGGGCCTTCTTGGAAATTCTGATTTACTTTAAAAAAAAAAAAAAAAAGAAAAAAAGAAAAAAAAGGCAGCACATGATACATGCTATCACGATTGGTCAAACAGAAATGAAGGTTTTCCCCATAAATCTAGAGCATAGTATATAGCAGGGATCGGCAACCTTTGGCACGCGGTTTGCCAGGGTAAGCACCCTGGCGGGCTGGGCCGGTTTGTTTACCTGCCGCGTCCGCAGGTTTGGCCGATAATGGCTCCCACTGGCTGCGGTTCGCCGCTCCAGGCTAATGCGGGTGGTGGGAATAGGGCCGGCTCCAGGCAACCAAGCACATGCTTGGGGTGGCACCTGGTAAGGGGCGGCCAATCTTGGGGTGGCGGG
>NW_020664909.1:7905029-7925772 GCF_002925995.2 Terrapene triunguis
TCGGCGCAGCGCTCGGCGGGGGCACGGCGCTCGGGGGGGGGTTCCGGCAGCGCGGCAATCGGCGGGGGGGGCGGGCTCAGGCGGCGCTTGGCGGGGGGGCGGCGCGGGGTGGGGCGGGCTCGGGGGCGGCGCTTTTTTTTGCTGCTTGGGGCAGCAAAAAAGTTAGAGCCGGCCCTGGGTGGGAAGCGACGGCCAGCATGTCCCTCGGCCCGCGCCACTTCCCGCAGCCCCCATTGGCCTGGGACAGCGAACCGCAGCCAGTGGGAGCCGCGATCGGCCAAACCTGCGAACGCTGCAGGTAAACAAACGGGCCCTGCCCGCCAGGGTGCTTACCCTGGCGGGCCACATGCCAAAGGTTGCCGATCCCTGCTATATAGAATTGTGTACTTTAATATCTTCCAGTGATGCCCTAGGACTATTAACTTCCTATTTTAGGCCCCTACCACACTGAGAAAGAAGAGATTTGGAGAGGGGGAGGTGTACACATATTTAGCTATCCACACATATTCCCATATTTTGACAGAAAATATAGACCCTAGGGACCAGACCAGTAACATAAACTAGTGAAATTGTGTACTGTATTTTATCCACTGTCATTGTGCTTCTCTTATTTATTGTCAGCCTTCTGATATATTTCTTTGCTGTCTGCGTCTCACTGAAATTGAACTGCAACATTTTCTTTCTTATAAAAACAATATATTATAGAACACTCAAATATTGTTTGTGTCTAACTTGGATACTTTTGGCAGAGCCTGGATTCTGCTTGGTGTAAAATGCATTTTCTAGTCATATTTTTTAATATATTTTGTGTTTATCTTCCAAGAAACAATAATTATTTCCTTCTTTTCTTCTGTGAGTGTTTTATGCAATTTCTCTTCCCCTTCTTTTTTGGCATTGTGGACCTTACCCATCTGCCTAATTCAATCGTGTGTGTTGTAAAACCATAAATGCCTCATTTTAACTGAGCAAATAAATTTTGGGCTGACATCTGTTTCTTTTTTTTTTTATTTTATTTTACTAAAGAAAATAAAGTTGTTGAATTGGAGATTTTACCCTGAAAATAAATACACAACTTTGGTAACTTCATCTTGTTAATAATCTTACTGTGTGGCCAGTGCAGTTTATTATTTTGACACACAAGAGATCCAGCTTTGAATCAATTTTCTGAGTGTTGGTTGCTTTGTTTGGTGTTTTTTGTTTTGGGTTTTTTGGGGGTTTTTTTTGCACGGAATGATATAAAGATTTTAGTTTCCTAGCTTCCTTTTATACAAAATATTAACGTAAGTGTAGCAAGGTGGACACCTTCTCCTGCCTGGAAGGGCCTGAGATAGCCCAGGAGCAGGCAGCATGAAGGCTGAGCTGATTGGGGGAAGTGGCTGCAGCTGGGGCCATGCCCCAATCAGGCCTCAGCTGGCCCTATATAAGAGGCTGGGAGCCAGGAGCTCAGTAGAGTCTCTCTCTGTGTTCAGGGAGAGAAGGGCTTGGCTGCAGGGAGCCAGACATAGGGTACCTGTAGTGGAGCAGGGCTGGGGAAAGGCTGAGGAGCTCCAGCCTGGATAGCCCCAGGCTGTGGCCTGGTAGGAGGCCAAGGGGTACTGGGGGTTGCAGAGGGCAGCCCAGGGCTAGTCCAAGGCAGCAGGTCCAAACCCCCCTTGCCAGTGATGAGTGGCCTATACTGCAGTCTGCCCCAGGGAGCGGGGGCTAGTTGGTGACTGGCAGTGGCCTAGTGCTGAGGCAAGGTGGGGATAGTGGGTGGAGGTTCCCCAGGGAGGGGAGACCCAGATCTGTGGGGTACTGCCAGGGGGCAGCATCCCAGTAATAGGGGCACTGGGTCCTGGGAGGGACACGGGGGCCAGAGAAGAGGACAAGGCGGATCACTGGCCTGCAGAGGGTGCTCCAGGGGCTGGTGAGCTAATTCCCTGGACGACTAGCAGGAGGCGCCGCAGGGGTGAGTCTGGACCTCTACAGTAAGATAAACAGAAAACAACCCAAGTGATTTCAGAGGCCTGTGTATTAGATGTGCTGTACCACATTATCTACCAATAATTTGCTGGTCATTATTGAAAACCCAATACTTTCTGGCCTGTGGGGGGGTGGCATGAGCGTTTACCTGCTCAATCTTCGGTTAACATGTGCTTACATTTATAATAATCATTTTCAATTAAATTTGGGTCTTAGAAAGAATTATATGCCAATGCATGTATTTGGAATTGAAGCAGGATCATTTTTCCCATTTGGCTTCTTGGTTAAAGATTCAGTAGCTTCAGCTGCTGGAGCACAGGTAAGAAAACACCATGCTCATACTCCAGTTGAAAATGAGATAATGACTTTGAAACTTGGGCCCTGGTTGATCTGAAGGAGCCCCCTATTGATACCGTCTGTGATAGTCTTAGAGCTTGTCTACACTGGCGCTTTACAGTGCTGCAACTTTCTCGCTAAGGGATGTGAAAAAACACCCCCCTGAGCGCAGCAAGTTTCAGCACTGTAAAGCGCCAGTGTAAATAGTGCACCAGTGCTGGGAGCCGTGCTGGTGGAGGTGGGTGTGGTTTGTTTTTTTTTTTTTTTTTGAGCATTGGGAGAGCTCTCTACCATGACTACACAAGCTACGTTGCCAGTGTAGACTAGCCCTTAGTGATCTAGATTCTGCTCACCCATTCTGAACTTGTGGGAGGTATTCAGTGTGTGGAATAAACCAGCTTCCCCACAAGTTTATTTTCAGTATCTGCAGATGTCTGCCAGAAGCTGGGAGTGGACAATGGGATGGATCACTTGATGATTGCCTGTTCCATTCATTCCTTCTGAAGCACCTGGCATTGGCCGCTACTGGAAAACAGGATACTGGGCTAGATGTACCACTGGTCTGACCCAGTATGGCTATTCTTATGTTCGAGGTACTTTACCAGTAGCTTGCAGTTTCAGGATTTTAATAAAACTAAGAATATAGAAGATAGAGAGTGCGGGGGAAGGGATTAAATGACTGGGGAATAAAAAAGTATTATTATCTAGAGCCTATTACCTTGTGGTAAGTGGTTACAGTCCAGGCTGGGTTAATAGTGACTGAATAGATTGCTACAGAGGCCTGTCTGAAATGAGCTGGGGGGAGGGATGTTCTTAACCTAATTATCACTGAATGGATGCCCATGTCAAGTAAGATCACCATGTATAGCATTAGCCACTGCTAAGCAGAGAGGTCAGTCACTGAATAGCCCATGGCAACTTAATTATCCTTTCGCTCCTAAAGGTGTTCCTCCAGAATGGGGTTTTTGAGGCACACTGGTGGGAAGAACTTGCCCTACAGATGCCTGTACCTCTTCTGTGGATGGACAGTAGACATGGCTTTCTGTGCCAGTCAGATTGGCACAGTTCAGCAGCTCTAAATTCACACACATCAGAAAAATATAGATAAACTTTACTAAGAATATAACAAACCTACAAAAAAGATTTTTGTTCTGTAACAAATTATATTTACCTTGAAGAAGAGGATTTTGCTGTTGCCATAAACCTGTGGTTGGCTGTTTAAACATGACCACATTCCTGAATTACACATGGCTGAAATACTTGCCACTTAAGAGAGGCTGCAGGACACAGGTCTTAGCTGGGGCGGGTAAACACTTTCATGTCATCTGAAGGAAAGCCAACTTGAAACCTGGGGTGTGATTGCCAGCTGTTCTTGTTCCACATGTAGCCTGGAGGTAAGAAAAATATTGGAAATCTCTGAAGTTGAGTAACACTTACTGTTAGTGATTCTTCCACTTGCAGTCAGGTGACAGAGAGGTCAACCATTCACATAAGATTGGGCTTTTTGATTGAAACCTAACCTAGAGCTGAAAAGGAGTAACTGGGAGCAGACATCTCATTTTGCCGAGGTCCAAAGTGAAGGGCAGCACAAGGGGAAAAAAAAGTAAAGCAAGTGGCTTTAATACCATGTGGGATTCAGTTACCTAATCTAGACCTGCATATGCTTATCAGTTACCTGAGTTTCATGAACATGCATTTCTGCTCCACACTGTGTAACAAAGTGTGTCTGCGGCAAATAGAGGTGAACTTGTATCTATATTCAGGAACAGTTGAGAAGAATGATAGGGATAGTCAAAAAGTGACTGGCTCATAGAGTTGTTCTAAAAGAAAGTTGATTTTCAAATTTAATTCTCTCATGCTCTGAAATTAAAGAGGTTTATACGTAAAGTTGCGTGTTAGAGTGGTACGAGCCGAGGACTGGGAGTCAGGGCTCCTGGCTTCTGTCCCCTGACCTGCCACTTGTTAGGTAACCTGAACAAATCCTTTCCCCTCTCTGTACTTCATTTTCTCCATCTGAAAGTGGGGATAACAGTGTAACCCTTCTGCCCATCTAAGTTGGCAGCAACAAGGGCCGGGTTCTGTATCTAGGGGTTCCGTTTCAATAATGCAATGCAAAACCGGCTCGAGCCCCCACCCAGTGACCTGGGACAATTACATACCACCCCCTGGGTACCTCTAAGAGGCAATACTTCCCCTCTCGCAAGCACGGAGTCTGAGTGTAGCAGAAAATGTTTAATAACGTGAGGTAAACAACATCAGCATTAAATTGGAAAAACACCACAAGCAGGATTCATAACACAAACCATGAGCAAAAAACCCACCCTAGCAAATTGGGCTGTGTCCTTTCCCTTTGGTTCTTGAATCCAGCAACCCAAAAATCACCCAGAGTCCCCAAAGTCCAACAAACCCCAAAGTCTCTGCCCTGGTCAGTGCAGCCCCAGAGTAAAAGTGGGGGGGCATGCAGGGTGTTAAGGGGCACCTTACGTGATCTGAGGCCGGCCGTCTCTCCAGGGGGTTCTGCCGCAGCCTTCATCACGAGCCAGTCCACTTCCTGCCGTCCCACGAACTGCTCCGCTCTACAAGCTGCTCCGCTCACCGACCTGTGAGCCGCTCCAGCCGTCCCCACAAACAGCTCCTCTCGCCGTTCCTTGGGCCGCTCCAACTGGCCCCACAAGGCTCCGCGCCGCTCGCTGCTCCTCCAGTCGTCCCCACAAATTGCTCCGCCAGCTGCTTAGCAATATAGCTTCAGGCTCCCCCACTAGTTAACACTGCAATCAGTGATCTCAGCTCTTAATAACTTTAGCTCTTTCGTGATTTCAGCTCTTAGCAATTTCAACTCATAGTAGGGGGGCCTGAGTGCTGGTGCACCATTAGCCCAAAGTGAATTCAGCTCAGTAGCCTGTAACTAGATTCCTAATGGAATCAAAGCTAGTTCTGTCATTCAACAGTGGAGCGAGGAGATAGGGTTTGAAACACCAATTGCACTCAGAGGGGACCCATGCCATCAGGTACAAATACCTGTCCCCCTCCTCTCTCAATTCACTGGGTTTTGTAACCCATGCCCCTTGTCAAGCAAGTGCTACTTAGGTAATGGTGAAGGACTCACTCAGTCCTTCTGTCATACAACAGTTCCACTGGCCTTGATTCACATAATCAGGGTAACAAAACTTTATTCTTCCTGCCCCAATAACAGAGAAATTGGGGATCCCACACCAGCCAAAGTAAGCTTTCAGTTGCTGTTGTTTCGTGCCAGGCGAGTGGGCGTGCCTATGCAAACAAGATCAGCCCCTGGAGTTCTTTTCCACACTCGCCATAATTCACCACCAGATGTCAGGGTAGAGCTCATCCTGACTTTGCTTACAACAGTACATACCTTCGAAAGGTATCATGATGATTAATTGAATAATGCTTATAAAGCACATGGAGATGCTTGATAGAAGCACAATGCAAGGTGTTCAGGTGAGAGAGAATGAATTATTGGGTAAATACCTAGGTATAGTAGTATTTATACATTTACATCCATAGAGTTAAGAGAACTTAACACGAATGGGTAGGTATTATTGTTATTCCATTAGATGATGAACAGAGATGGTGAGTTGCCCACATGGACTCACGTAGAAGACTTGTGAATAGAATCCAGGTCTTCTAATTTAGGAGGATATTTCAACCACACTTCTGCATTTGCTAAAAATTCAGAGCATGATTTATCAACTTGAAAGTTGAATTAATACCCAGTATTAATTCTTACTTTTTAAGAAACAAATATTAGATGAATAACACAACCAGCCTGGTTGACTTACTGTTTTGAAATAACATTGTTATGAAATGAAAAACATGAGACCCTATTTAAACACAGAACTGATACAGGGTGACTCTTCCACTGCTACTTTGGTGCTGTTTTTTATTTTCTGTCCTTAGGCAAGAAGTCTGTACGTGAAAGAAGGGAAATGATGAACACACCTTAAGAACTTATATGATGATTGTGGTTAGTCAGATGATAATTGCAAAAGGGAGGCAGCTGTATAACTCAACACCAATTTACAGGCTCATCCTACATGCAAGTCCAATGCCTTTGTTGCCACATACTGCACATCTCTTTTGATTCAGGTCTAGTGAGTCAGAAAGTCTACATGGAATGAGTTAGTGCACAGAGGTAAGGTGTACATGCAAAGACTTGCAACTGTCGCTGACAACATAATACATATGAAACATGCATAATGTCTTCTACACAGACTCGAGGAATGATCTGGGGCAATTTCTATAGCCTGTGTTAAACAGACTAGATGATCACAATGATCCCTTTGGACCTTGGAATCTATGAATATAGATTGGTCAGTATGAGAGAACACTGTTTAATTAGCCTATCTCAGCCACCACTCACAGACACAGAGCTGTAAATATCTTTAGCTTCAATCTTTGTTAAACGCAAGTAGAGGCTCTAAGGCTAGGTTAGTAGGAATGAGCTTTTGGGTTGTTCTGCACAATGTGTAATTGAAAGACAGACTGGATGACCCATCTCATTTATCCTGGCCCTACTAACTTTGGATTTCAAATGGCCACTTTGTGCCCCTCAACTATAAGATGAAATTCCTTGTAGGCTAAAACTTGACATGTTTGGCCTCCAAAAGTAATTATGGAAGAAAATTATTAGTTAGTTATTAGTAACAAGATTGTCTGAGACTGAATGAAACATACTCTTTCACCACACTCGCTGCAACGTCACACACCACAAGCATATTTATGCAGTGACAGGCTTTTCTATTTCTAAAGATGCCTTCATCCTGGTGTGCTGGACAAATAAGCACATGTGGATATAATCACTGGAGAGCTGTGAGAAATGTTGACAACCAAACTGGCAAATCTTGCCCAGCTTCAGGTTTCAGAGTGAAAACAGAACTCGGCCTAAGTGTGCTGAAAACATCCTTTTAGTTCCACTGCATTTCCAATCAGATGGAAAACTATCCGCCTCTCTCCACACACATAGTTGACCATTTCCACAATATGCCCTGGGTTCCTTCCTCACTGTTCTCCCCAGCTCTTTAAAAGGCATGTGAGAACAATACAGAGCTCTAACGGTATTTGATACTGCTATATGGTTTTACAGATTCAAAAAACTGTCACCAAGAAATAGTTAGCTTTAGCAATACTGTGTCTGAAAAGAGTATTGTTGGTGAAATCAAGATTCCATGTACAGTGATTTGGGATATCTGGAAAGTTATTCTGGAATTCAGAGAATTCAAAAGTACTTGTTAGACTTTAAATACAAAACGGGAATGATCTCCAATACTGATTCTCATCTTACGCTTTTCAGTCTTTGGGGTTTTTTGCTGTCATTTATCTCCTTCACTTGGCTTGGGGCTGATTGTTTCCATTCCAAGGTTGAAGGATAATGTATGGGGTTAAATATATTATCTTTATGCACCATGGGGTTAAATATATTATCTTTATGCACCAGTTTATAGTGAACTCTGTTATAGCGAAACTCTGCTTACTGAGAAGTGGTGTGAAAGTCTAAATGTGTTCCGTGCAGCTAAGTGGGCATTTACGCTGCTCAGGCTGAGACAAAAATTCCCACTGGTTCTACACTGGATGGGAACCTTAGTGCAAAGAAGGCTCCACTGGCTTCCAGTGATGATTTATCAAAGAGTTAGTTAAACCTTTTGACAAACAGCTACCAGAGCCTTGTGTTGGGTAGGGCCCCAACTCAGTAGCAATGCCAGTGTTAAGTTTTGCAAATAGTGCTAATGTAGATAGATCATGAGAGATGAGCCTGAAGACTTCAGCCCCTAGCATGCTCCATAGGAGACACGGGGTGGAGGGGCGTGAAATCCTCTTCCCTCTGCTAGTCTGCCATGCTATGCTCATCCTCTTCAGGCCAGTGGATCTACATGCTCACAGATGCACTGCCCTAGGCCCTTTACCCTCCTGCATGGTGTGGAAGGAGCCCTATGGTCTGAGGGTCCCAGAAGATGCAGTCCCCGACCTGTGCTCCCAGCATCCTGCCTCCCCAATACCAGTTCAGTGGAACCACATTAGTTGTGCTGCAGTCAGTGACCTTTGTGCTTGTGGAGTTGGCAGGAAGGATTTGCTCTTTCCAGGAGGAGGACAAGGAGGAAGAGATGTGCAGCCATGCAAAGGTTTTGACGCTGTAAACTGAGCTAGATAGGGTGTCGTCATGTTTAGAGGTACATCTGACCCAGTCCCTGTCTGCTAAAAACAGCTCACTAGGCTGTTGTTTGTTAATGCTTGACAGATGCTCAGATACTATGGCGATGAGGGCTATAGGAATATTTAGCTATCTACTGACACTGGTCTCCCACTGCCACACCCTTTCTCTGTGTGCAAATGGAACACACCTCTCTGGGTGTGACATCCTGCCTGGGGTACCCAACATTGTGAGCCACTGTGTTACCCTTCTCAGCCTCACCAGATGAGTTTTGCTGCTGCTAAGCTCCCTGACACATTCACTCATCTGTCTTGCCAGCAAACTCTTCAAGACTGCTACCTGCAAGGCAAGGTTTGGACTGGCAATCAGTGAACCTAGTTCTCAAGTTCCCCAGAGGCATCTCCCTGCAGTGTCCCTCTCACTGGACACTCAAAGACATCACCAAGTTTGCTACCTCCATATGGGACAGAGCCTAGATCAGACTGCTAGGGTAGCTGAAGATTCACTCTTCATTTTAAGACACAGCACTGAGATGGTTTTGTAATAAAACAAGAATAAGTTTATTAATAAAGCATGGAGATTTAAGTGATACTAAGCAAAAGAAAAAGAAACAGATATGGTTACAAAAAAAAACCCCAGAACACTCTTGCTAGTGACTAAAACTTAATCTTAGCAAGTGACAACCTTTTGCCTAAGCACTTTTCGTACTTACATTGGGTTACAGTATCCCTAGCCCTCAAGACTAGGGAATCCAACTTTCACAGGCTCAAAGGGTGCTTTTCACTCTGTCCCATCAGTGATGGATAACTAAGGGTTTCTTTTCCCCTTTTTATAGTTCAGTAAACTTTTGAGGTGTCTGGACCCTGATTGTCACACTGGGGAACGTTGCATCCTAGGTCTACGTTAAATATGCTGTCTGCTGGGAGATTTCGCCATGTATGACATTCAAAGGCAGCCCACCTAATTTTTTTTTTGCTAGAAGGTTGAAACTAATTCTGTCCCTGATATGACAGGAGGAAGTTGGCTAGGAGGAGGTTTTCCTTGTTCATAATCCCATTCCAGAGCAATTGCTGGACTTTAGCCTTTTTCTTTAGTTTCTGGCTGATTGTCTTTCACCACCAGCCCAGAGGTGTCTACCTATTCCTTTGCCCAATGGCGGTCATTATTGCTCTTGCTGTTTTCCCATCTCAAGGGAAGTTGGCATGTGTGGACACGTACCCTGGCACATTCTAACTAAGTCAGTTACACGTTCAGCCTCCAGACTGAGACAATCTTTCGGGGGCTGATTATTTTTTTAATTGTTCACTGGTCCAGGACCAACGGATAAAATGGTTTATTAGTTCCAAAAACTTTTCTACCAGCCCACTAAATAATTAGCCTTGGCAAGACACAGCAACACAGCATAGGTGAATTTCATTTGAATTCACAGACTTTCAGATTCTTCCCCCCTCCCCCCGCCCCCAATTTTTTGTTTTGTTGATTGTTAACTTCAGATGACATTTTGCAGCTTCGCAGAAGTGAAAGTGCTTCCTCCTAGAGATGGGGCACATTGGTGGAGTACCTGGGGGCATAATATGCACCGTTGCTCCCTGTGCTTTTCTGTGGATAGAGTACCTCAGTCTCTTGGGATGTCAAGCCAGCACCTTTCACCGGCACTAAAATTGAGTTTAAAACAGGGGAGGGCGGGGGAGGAGTAGAAAATGCAAAGACTCATGCTACTTTTATTACAAGTACCTGGGAGTGAGAAGGTAGCATCTTAACAACTTTTCCCTTGATATTATGGTTTCCCTGAGGGAAAAAATCCACTTATTTGGTTTGCTAGCAGTCCTAGGTAGGGTATTCCAGACTTTCATTATCTTCCAATCTGTTTAAAAAAAAAAAAAAAAAAGTTGATATTTGTTAAATTCCATTTGTGACCCTAGGTTATTAGCTTATCTGGTTTGGACATACCTTAGCTGGCCTGCATACTGAAGCACTGTTCAAGATTGCAGGCACATGGAACAAAAAACATCCTCCCTTTGAAATGATCCTTGTGATGAGACACTTGAAGTTTGTTTACTTAGTGGCGGCAACAGCTAAGGCTTTGCAAGGAACTGAGCTTTGGATGGTAATTTTGAGGCCTGGTTGAACCCAATTTGAAAAAGCTGTGGATGTCTTAGAACAGAGGCACCTTCTGTTACACGTGGGTGGTTCACTATCCCCCTGCCGCCCGCACGTTGACTTCAGTACGATTGCTTTAGAAGTAGCTGGGCCACTAAGGGCTGGCCCACACTGGGGCGGGGGATCGATATAGGAAACGCAACTTCAGCTACGAGAATAGCGTAGCTGAAGTCGACGTTTCCTATATCGAACTAAATTTACTTACTTCGGGTCCACGCGGTGCAGGCAGGCTCCCCCGTCGACAGCGCTTCCTCCTCTCGGCGAGCAGGAGTTCCGCAGTCGACGGGGGAGTGCTTCTGGGATCGATCATCGCGTCCAGATGAGACGCGATAAATTGATCCCAGAAGATCGATCTCTACCCGCCGAATTGGGCGGGTAGTGTGGACCAGCCCTAAGTGGAGCATATTTGAAGGGTTTTAGAAGGCTGTTGAAATCAAGCCACCATCTTGGATTTGCTCCTCTTGAGGAGTGGATCAGCTGGGACAGTTTATTAAGCTTTAAAAGCTGAGCTAGTTTTTAAAAAAACATGCTTCCTATACAACAGCCTAAAGCAGAATGGCTTGCTTAGTCAGTGTTTAATGCCTAAGCAACTAACAAATAGTGATAATCATAATAATAGATGCTCATGTTGTTGGGGTAAACAGGGAGGCCAAGAATTATAAAGACCATTGTGACGGAACTCTCTTCTCACATTCAAAACTGTTCTCTCCTGGTCAAAGCTGGGCAAGTGTGGAGCAGTGTGGAGTAACTTGTTCCACTTATGGGCAAACAGGTTTTTACCAATTAAAAACAAACCCATGAAGTTCAGAAAAGGGGCAGTAAAAAAAAAAAATCTAATGGGTTTTCCATGATTTCAGTAAAATGTGCTTAGTTTAAGGAATATATATAATGTGTATGTGTATATCTATTGACTGCAAACCCTACTAATTCAAACTGGCCTTCAAGAATCAAGCTAGGTTATTCCTGTCCCATGCATTCTTATCAGTAATAGTGTTCCCATAGCCCAAATTATCCTCATGACACTTGTTTTCTTCACATTTTTCTCTCGGTTACACCTGGACCAACTCTTGGCTGCTGGATGGAAAGATCATAGAATCATAGATTATTAGGGTTGGAAGGGACCTCAGGAGATCATCTAGTCCAACCCCCTGCTCAAAGCAGGCTCAGTCCCCAACTAAATCCCCAAATGGCCCCCTCAAGGATGGAACTCATAACCCTGGGTTTAGCAGGCCAACGCTCAAACCACTGAGCTATCCCTCCCACCCAGTTCCCAGTGGAGGTATACCAGACCCCTAGATTGCTGATGCGTGTGGAGAGAAGAGTCTCTAGAGGTGGCTGACCACTTCCAGAGAGTGTACCCTTCATGTGTTGAGCCTAATGGTACAGTGGAGTCCGTTGTTAGCCATTTTCTAGAGTAGCTCAGCAGACAGCCAGTTCTTGGGGACTCAGGTATTGACCCAAAGAACTTCTAAGCACTGAATTGGATAGAAAAGGTTCCCAAATCCCAGGGGTGGCTTTCGCATGGGTTCAGTTTCACCCGCAGAAATCATGAAACCAAAGGTGCCAAACTTGAGTGGCACTGCAACCCCATGGGCCAAGTCACAGCACCCAGAGTGGGGAGTTGGGCCCAGCCCAATGGGGCAGGAGCTGCCGATGTGGGGTCAATGAGGAGCGGGCTCCCTCCTGAGGCCTTCCCTCCTCACTGGGCCAGGATTAGGGTTGCAGTGCTGGAGCAGAGGTTGCTGTTGCAGGTGGTTGGTGTCCTGCTTGACTACAACTTAAAATCATGTTGAAGTGTTTAGTGTGTAGTGCACCCATTGAATCGGATGGCTACATCTGCCCCTAATAAAACCAATAGAGAAAAAAATTCATTGAAAAGGGATCCAAACATATATTTTCAAAAAATACTGCTATGGAAAATGGGTGTTTTGTTAAGAGATTTAAGGGTCGGTTGGTGACAGGTGGCAAATTGCATCCTAAAGGCTGAAGCTTCTCCCATATTGTCTGGACAAGCACCTCGGGGATATAGAGAAACAACAAGTGGCTTTGTTATTTGGGCCTTTGTGCTTGTTGGTATTATGACCTTAGCGTCTGAGATTGATGGATAGTTGTTAAAGCCAGGAAGGGTCATTATGATTAGAGACTCTGACCCTATGTGTAACACAGATCATGGAATTTTATCAGTGTCTCCAGAAGATATTTACAAGATCTAGCTGGTTATCCTTTCTTTCACCTACCCTTGAATGTATACCTCCTAAAAGAGTTAGGAGAATGTCAACGTGATCTAATGGTTGGAACACAGAGATTCAGGACAGCTTGGATTCTGGTCCCTGCTCTGGCAGTGACTCACTGTGGGGTCGTGGGCAAGTCATTTCACCTGTGTGTTTGCCATTTTCAAAGTGGGTTCAGTATGTACTTACCTCACAGGGGTGTGATGAGGCTTTATAAAGCAGTTTGAACAGAACACCACTTGCCAGCCATATCGTGTTTTTATTTTTATTTGACTAATGAGTTTCCCTTTACAAACATTTAGGTAAAAGCCATTATTTATTACTACTTTGTTTCAAAATTTGTTTTTCCTTAACTGTGGTATTTATCCTGAGAATGAAAAAATAACAAATGTTATACAAAACCTCAGCACATCCCAGAAGAGCGCTACAGCGTTCAATATAGCAGTAAGAACAAACAAATGATTTCAACAACCCTCATGCACATTCCAAAGCCATGAGAACAGGTTGCTCAGTGGTTGATAAAATGCCTGTCCGATGATTTTGTAGGGCAGATTCAGGTAAGATGCAAAGTAATATTTTCCTTAATCTTTGCAGCTAAACATGAAAATGTGCTTTGTTTCCTTATTTTGAATCCAACATCCAGCTTTTCATTTTAAAATTCTGAAACAAAAGCTATGGTGCAAAAGATCTTAAATGTAATTTGTATATTTTGTGTTTGTTGACTTGGCAGAATTGACCACACTTGGATGAGGAAGCTCTCAATTGCAACTTTTAAAAAAATCTTTACAGGCTGAAACTGCAGAAATGTTCTTTTGAACATGTCATAGCTTTGTTGGAAACGGTAAAAATGTGTGTATATATATTTTTTGCAACAAGCTAGTGTGCACTGATTAAGCTGCAAGCAAGCTGGGAGGCCCAGTAAACAGAAGCAGCTGAGTATACCTGTCAGCTTTTCAAAAAGCGGACAAGTGTGATCTGTCTATAACATCCCATGGGATACAGGTTTGGAAAGAGGGTTATTATTTCCTCCAAGTCCAAAGCTAGAAAAGCTCTGAGCTGTTCTTTGCCAGGAACAACTAAACCATCATTAAGTCATTAAAAACAAACCTTTTATAAAACTAAACAACACAGTCTCCTTTAGGTTTTATTTGATTCTTTCTTTCCCGTTTCTCTCACTGATTTCCTTTCTCTTGGTGTATCTTGACTACAGTGTTAGTTGGAATTTTTCCATGTTACATACTTTTTTTAGAGGTTTCCATTGATACTTTCATCTCACGCCCTGTCTCTTTTTAAGAACTGGAATTTGATAGTGACTGTGCTACAAGGGAGGGGAAGCAATGGGAAGGTTACCCCAGTGTCCAGTGAAAATTCCAAACTGGAAGGCTTAATATGGCAGAGAAGGAATGGGAGGAGCTAGTGGGAGTCAAGTCTAGAGATAGGGGATGACTAGCCTCCATTAGATATGTGCAAAGTAGAGAGGGGCCCGTAGCAAAATCATCAATTCCAACATATTGACGTTCACATTGGACACTACCTCCTCTGTAATGTTCAAGCCAAAAACCTAGGTCTGATCACTGTCTGACTCTGGGTAACTTAAGAGCTGGATTGGATTCTGTGGTTTAGGCCCTAGTTGAACATAGATGGCACAAGTGTATAAGCCAGTTTAATGGGGGGAATTTTGTCAAGCTTGAAACGAAGGCTCTGATTTAGCTAAGTACTTCATCATCAAACACACATAATCTATTGGTGCCATTGTGCCAGCCAGAGTGACCAGGGTTGATGGTGTTGCCCCAGGAATTGTGTAGTGAAGTTCAGAGCTCTGGCTCAGTCCTGAGAATCCATGAATCTCTGAGGCAGCCCCGTGGATGGCGCCAGGTTGGATCAAGGCATGCATCCCTTTGTGCATCGATGAAGAATTTGAGAGCGGGGTGGGCTGGGGTGTTTTGGTCCATGCTGATGACATGGCTGAAGAACATGCCAAGCTGCTTTTGAATATAATGAGTGATTGGAGGAAGGCCAGATCTCTGCCTGACTGTGACACTTCACAAAAAGTCAAAGCACTTTATGCTCAGGTACTTCAGCACGTGCTTAACTGGAACCTAATCCTACCCCTACTCAGTGAAGCACCTAAGCATCTGCTTACAGCTAAACATGTATTTAAGCTGTTGGCTGCAAACCAATAAACCAGTATTGCCACTCGTGTCCTTCATGGGGCAACGAGATGAGGGCTCTGCCGTAACAAGTTTTAAAAAGGTTTATTTGTTTCTAAGTTTTGACATAGCCAGTGTCACGGTAGTATCTGAGCACCTCCCAAAATTATAAAGTACGCACAAAGATATATTTATCTGCTTTTTCTCCAGCCAGCAGGGTTAGGATTTGGTTTGTTCTCCATGTATTTTTGGTTTGGTTTGGTTTCCTTGGAGGTTTATTCATGTTGTTCTGTGGTATTCTCATGGGAAATCTAGGTCAAAGAAAGGGGTTTGGTCATTTGCTGTGAAGGAGCTGAGGGTCACAGTTGCCTTTACTTGTTCCAGATTGGGCCAGTAGAGGAGAGAGCTCTATCTGCTGCCCATGCCAGTTTCTCTCTACACTAGCAGTTACATTGTTATCCAGGAAGCAGCTGATGTGGGAGGTTATGATCACATGTGGTGAAGTGGTACCTCAGGTAACCTGGGCCAACCCTGTTTAGGTCTTTGAAGCTGAAGAGCCTGTTGGTCACAGATAGGACCCTAGAATTCTTCTGGTTCTCACACATCAAATCTAAATATAGACCAGAATTGCCACACGGGGCAATTTTAAGTCGTGGGCTAGACTGGGGAGGGAAGGGAGTGTTAATGACATATTCTGCATTTCATTTTATTGGCATGACTTACTACTTCCCAGCCAACCCAATTTTAAAAACCAAGATAACACCTCAGATAACAGTGGCTGTAGTGACTAAAGCTGTGTAAAACCCATTTCACAGCAAAGTCTGTTTCAATTCAAGCCCTGAGTTTTGCTTTGAGTTAGGGCTTACGCAAAGCTAAAATCGCAAAGCAAAACTTCGTTGAAGCCTTGAATTTCATGTAGGTTTGATACAAAGGCATAAATTGTACCAGGCTGTTTATGAATCTCCGCATGTCCTTGATGAGAGTTCAAAATTTTGTAACAAAACCCAGGGGAGTTTTGTGCAGTTTCAAGTTTAGTTTCAAACAAACACTGATCACAGCTTTAGTAACACACACCCTCATCCACATGCTTTGGGACAGAAGGGAGGAGCTGCCTCTTGTTTTGTTCCTTTTACATTAAGTTTTGCACATTTTAATTTACATGAAATACTCGTGTTTTCTATGCCTTTGGCTAAAAATGGACACAAGCCACACACTGAGTGTGTATTTTAAGCTGCCCTGTGCAACTCCCACTCCACAGATCAGCAGCAGAGCTGAGAATGTCTGGGATGGGCAGACAGGAGAAGTTGGCCTCTCTACTTGTCTAAATCCCTGGATGGCCAGAAAGCAAACAGAAAATCCTGCCTCTACTTTCTGCTCTACTACTGGACGATGGGATTGCAATTCAAGAAGGGACTTCAGGCTGCCAGAGAGGGCATTTGATGCTGATGCTGGAAGGACACAGCACTGCTCTCACTTTTTTACAGAAAAAAGAATGATTTCTGTGTGAATTCCTGCCTCCCCAAAGTCTGTCAGATGGGACTCCACACCAAAGCAAGTAGTGGGAGTTTGGAAATGACTACAAGCAATGTGAGTCCCTGTAAGCGTGTGGGACTCACCCCTGCGGCGCCTCCTGCTGGTCATCTCTGGGAATTAGCTCATCCAGCCTCCGGAACGCCCTCTGCAGGCCGGTGTCCCGCTGCCGCTTGGCCCCCATGTCCCTCCCGGACCTGGTGCCCCGTTATCTGGGGTGCTGCCTCTTTTCAGTAACCCCTTTCTCTCAGGGTCTCCCCTCCCCAGGGAACCCCCACCCACTATCCCCACCTCACCTCAGTATAAGGTTACTGCCAGTCACCACTAGCCCCCACTCCCTGGGGCAGACTGCAGTATAAGCCACTCATCACAGGCAAGGGGGTTTTGGACCTGCTGCCTTTCTCTACAACCCAGTACCTCTATGGGGCCTTGGACAAGACCCTGCAGCCTGGGAAGTTGCCAGCCTGGAGCTCCCCAGCCCCTCTGGCCTTTCTCCAGCCCTGCCTTACTCTAGGTACCCTGAGCTTCCCAGCAGCCAGGCCCCTCTCTCTCTCTCTCTCTCTCTCTCTCTGAAAGCAGAGAGAGACTGACTGCTCCCTGGTCCACTGCCCTCTTATAAGGGACAGCTGCGGCCTGATAGGGGCATGAGCCAGCTGTGGCTACTTCCCCAATCAGCCCAGCCTAAGGCTTCCAGCCCCAGCCCTCTCCCAGGGCTGGCTTTTAACCCCTTTCAGGCCAGGAGCGGGTGACCACCCCGCTACAGTCCCCATTACACTCCCCAAGTTCAGGAAGGTGGTGCAAACCTTGGCTTGATTCAAGGGGAAGACGGAGGTGGATCACTCCCACTGCCTTGTTCAATAGACTCCCCTAAATGGACCACTACTGGAGACAGGATTCCAGGAAAGATGGACCACAGTCGGACTCAGAATGGCAGTTCTTGTGTTCATTATAGTGCTAGTGGCACCATTCAAATCCAAAACTATGTTTGGATCTGGGAGACCACCACAAAATTCAGAAGTCTGTAGAGAACACATATGGGAAGTTTCTTCCTAACTCCCATTAGTTAGAGGTTATGCCATGAAGCATCAACGTGTAGTTCCTTTCCAAACCTCATGGCTTTGGCTGAGGTTTTTTCACTTTGGGTTTTGAATCCCTGTAACACTGGATGTTCTCATTTGTCCATATACATATCCAATTGCTTTCTAAACTCATGGCCTTAATGATACCTTGTGACAAACAGTTCCACAGGCTAATTGTGCATTATGTGGAAAGGGCTGTTTGCCTGTCATATTTAAATTTGTCACCCTTCTTTTTCACTGAATGTGCACTTGTTCTTTATTTTGAGAGGAGAATAGAAGTGCTCATGCTCTTTCCCTGTACCATCCACATTGACCAAGTCGATCACAAGGTACTGCTAACATGTCTGCTACGGGGACACAGCAGGAGAGGATGGCCCAACACTACGGAATGGCTGCAATTGTTCCTCTTCAGCACAACTGAGATTGCGGTAATGGATAATTGTTCTTTCTCTCCAAAGGTACTCATCTGCCAGGTCCTGCAGGGATCAATACTATCCCTGCTTCTTTTCAATAACTACATGAGACCAGTCGGAGACAGAACGTGAGACGACTAAAATGTCAGAACACCTGCAGCAAATTAGATCTTGGAGGTTGAGCAGCTGGCTCCTACTGAACCCAAGACCAAAGTCACGCTAGCTGGAAAGGGGAAACCCTTTGAAGGACTGGTCGAGATCTTATGTCCCTCTTCCACAGAAAGTGTATAGCCCCCCATTCATGAAAGTGGTGGGAAGCCTTGAGATCCACCAGGTAGCATTGGTTTCTAAAAGTGCCTTTCACCTCCAGCTTGCTGGAAACTTGGTCCCTTCTTCACAGGTGAAGACCTAGGCACAGTCACAATGCATTCATCCCTATCAGGCTGGATTACTGCAATTTACTGTGTCTAAAGCTGAATGTCGCGGCAATGCAGAGACTCCAGTTCATATAGAATATAGCTGCTCACTTGCTGCATGTCTCAGCCTCTGTGAGCACATCAGGCTTGTGCTCAGCAGTCCCTTCATTGGCTGCCAGGGAGCTTCTGATGCCATTTTAAGCACTTGGTTCTAATTTTCAAAGCAATAAATGGCTCAAGCCCCAGCTACATTAAAGACCAAATTTCGATCTATGACCCACTGCGATAGCTGTGCTCCTCTGGGGCAGTGCTGATCACAGAGCCCAGGATGAAGTGCCTGAGAACTAGGGATAAGGCACTCTTGGTTGAGGGGATCCAGGTCTGGAACAAACTTCCCAAGGAGATCAGGTGAATCCAGTGTCTGACCGTCTTTAGAAAGTGCTGCAAAACCTGTCTCTTCCAGAAAGCCTTCCCATCCTGCCTCTTAGCCAATAAACACACACAAAAAGAATGAAATAAAATCTCAAAAATCAAAAGCCCAATCCCAAGCAGAGTTTTTACCCCAAAAAGGGATACTCTGTGGAGACCACTAGGAACTTGGCAATTGCTATTTATTTTTACATGGAGGCTCTGAGATACTAGGATGGGCAGCAGCATAAAATTCTGAAATGGATGTAAGCCCCTTGGGGTAGGGACCATCTTTTTGTTCTGTGTTTGTACAGCGCATAGCACAATGGGGTCTGGTCCATGACTGGGGCACCTAGCTGCTGTGATAACACAACTGATAGTTTGTCTACTTTTGTCGTGTCACTCTGATTTGACTCTTTTTTTTTTCTAAGGTAAATGCTCCTAATCTTCTCAAGCTATCTCCATATGAAAGATGTTCATGCCTCAAATCACTCAACACCTGCCTGTGAACCAGTCCCTCTGAATTTTTTTTTTTTTTTTTTTTAATATAGGGAGACCAGAATGCAATATAGTAACTGGGTCACAGGTACAGCTGCACCACTGATTTGTATGTTACAATTTTCATTATTGTTCCCTATCCCCATCCCTATGCATCCCAACACACTGGATAAAATTCACACATGTGCTACAGTATATATTGGAGATTAGTTATGCAGGGGAGAGTAATAAAATCAAAGGTTTGCAGCATCCTCAGATGTTCAACAAAAGGTTTCTCAAAACCTAAAAATAGCTTCTTGGAGTTGGGGAGATTTCAGGCCAGGTTTGCATTTTTAAAATTCTTGCTTTCCCTTATTTGGACATGCAAAATGGAATCCAGAGTCCCCAGGGATTCAGCTGTACTGGGGTTGAGCTGTGTTGAGATGAAAGTAAATGATTTCTATGTCTTAGACACATTGCTAAATATGGGCTGCATTAATAACAAATGAATCAGTTTTCTGGCAGAGCTGAATACAGTTTTCCAATGTCTCCTAAGTTAAGAAAGGCAGCAGCTCTTTTGTGTCAAACTAGGTAACCAGAGAGCAATTATATCCAGAACTGGGGGACTATGCTGTTCACATCAATGGCAAAGCTCTTGTTGACTTCAGTGAGAGCAGGTTTGGGCCGAAGACTGATACAATTATATAAAGGAAGATTTAAAGCTAGACTGGACAAACCAAAGAATCAGGCTTTTATTATTAACTGGCTCCTTTGATCATATTACTTTTTAAATGTTTAAATGTAAACAGCTAACTTAAGTTTGAAAAATAGAAGCTGAGGGAAACAGCAAGCTTCTACAGAAAGCTCAGAAATGTTTCCAAATAAAATATTTGTTTTTCCTCACTTTCCCTTTTTAAAAAAAAAAATTCTCCAGCTTTTCCTTGGAAAAGAAGGGGAGAAAAAAATAAAGGGTTGGGGCAGAGAACCCATATTTCCAACAACAGAAATGAAACAAAATGAAAAATTCATTTTGAAATGAACATTTTAAATTTCAAATATCATGTCAAAAATTGAACTTCCTTGGGGGAGAGGGGGAAGAGAATAGTCTTTTTTTCAAACTCCATTCACAGTGGTGCTGAACACTTAGTTAATGTCTGTACAGTGCTTTTGAAAATATAAAGCACTACAAAGACGCTGTTATTTTGACTGTTAATGGTACTGAGCCTTCTTTATAAATTGCTTTGAGATATACAGATGAAAAGCTCTGTATAATATCTATTCTGCCTTTGGCATGCAGTTTTGACTTTGGCATGCAAATGAGACATATTAGTAATAGAATTACAGAATCATAGGACTGGAAGGGACCTTGAGAGGTCATCTAGTCCAGTCCCCTGCACTCATGGCAGGACTAAGTA